>NW_010412406.1:49233-85859 GCF_000710305.1 Buceros rhinoceros silvestris
CACTCTTTCATTAATCAAGAGTAATAACGGAATATCACTTGCCACCCGTGTCTGCTGTTAAGCCCCAGATGGAGGTAGACAAGTCATCCTAAATCACCAAAGTATTTCTAACAGAAGAAAATAGAGGAAGTAATAAATACCAAGCACACATAAAGAATGGGCTGAGTTTGGTTTTTTCTTTTTTCATTTTTTTTAATCCCACAAAGATGTGCTAGAATTGTTTGAAATCTTTACTTTTCAGTGAATAGTGCCTGTGATGTTCAACTTTGTTGTATATTGTAGTAATGTACTATCTATCTATCTGATTAAAAGCTTACATATTTGACCCAGGGATTAGTTTAAGTAGGGTCTCTGTAATGGGAGGAGAGAAATTTCTTCAGGATTCCTGGAAAAACTACATCTTAAATTCCTGAAATTTTCTTTTGGTGAATATTATGAATTTACACAAAAGCTTTAGGAAGGGACTGGTATAACTTTGTGACATTCATGTTCTTGACAAAGTATGCGTGCAGAGAGTCAGTTACATCCTGATCTCTGGCCACACATTTTTGCAAAAGGATGTGGCACCAGAATGGGAACTGCAGTCTCTTCAAGGGATGATTGAAGGCCTTCCGCTAAGATTTAAAACACTGACTGTTTTGCTTTGCACTAATCAGTTACATTAGTTGTATGTATTGATTCATCTTAAATAAAACAGAAGGAGGGAGCAAATAAATGCAAAAAAAAAAAAATTAAAAAGGCAGTAATTCAGCAGTCTGATGTAGAGTCAGAACTCACAGTAGCTCTCTCTCCTCTATCCAGCCCTGGAAATACTTGACGGTCTGGCATGCTCTGAAAGAATAATATGGTAGTGACAGCTTGTTACATGGAAAACAGAGCGCGGACAAAAGCAAACAGGTTGACAAAGCACAGGAAAGATTTATGTTCACATTGTGGGTACAACATTTTGACGGTACCCGTTGTTCCTTCTCTTTGCAACAACTGCAGGCAGCATTGCATCCTCTGTTGTGACTTGGCTGACATGGCAGGAACAGCAACTACTTTAACACTGATGCAAGATAAGGGGAGCAGCTGCTCCCATCTAGACCCAAAGACACATTCCTTTTTTCCTTCCTCTCAAAAGTCAGTCTCTACCTCTGTTCTGTCAACACTCCCCTACTAAGGGTCAGGGAAGAATTTATTCCACCTCTTTTATCATGTACATTCATATGTAGCACTTCATTTACTGAGGTATTTTTTGGGGGAGATGATAACTCTTAACTCCTAAAGGTTTGGAAGACTGGGTCTTCTGATCATAAGCTCTGGCTCCTAAAGGTCAGATGTTGCTTGCTTAGTTATGTCAATTTTATTACAGTCACCTCACTTTCCATGTACAATGGGCATTTGATGATTGATGTTTTGTAATGGGACATTCCTACTGAACTCTTTAAGAAATTCTTTCCCTCCATTCAAAAGTTCAAAGAAAAGAGAAAAATTGAAACAGCAATTGCATGAGATTTATGTACTGTACAGTGAGAAGCCAAATACCCTCCTGTTGAACACAGTTATCTACAGCAATTGGGAACAGCATGTGGAAGCTGACTTCAGGTATTCTTGACTTGAAATTGCTGTCTGTTTTTACAACACAATGGAAGATAAAAGAAATCCTAAAACCAGAATATAAAACCTCCTAGTTTGAAAGTATAAACTAATTATGCTATTTAAAGCGATACCATAACAAGACATATTTTTGTCTACAAAGAATTTGATTCATTTAGAATCTTAAATATGAAGTTCATGACAAATAATTTCCATTTCCTACCCATTGGATTTTGGGTTAGTTGAAGTTGCAATTTTTTTCCATCTGATTATGGCTGCTAAGAGCTGCATTCACAAAGCCAGTCTTTCTACACCGTTTCTGGAAATGGCAAAATTTAGTTTAATTGATTTATATGTTCAATAGAACAGACATCATTATAATCTCATCTGCCTACTTCCATTTTCTGCTACAAAACAAAATTCATGAAAAGATCAGATCTGACAGTTTTGCCAAAATAGGAACAGAAAAAAATTGTCCTGCTCTGAGTCATTCTTTGTGGAAATTTAGTTATTTTTATTACTGTAAATATGGTGGTGTATTCCCCCCTTTTTCTAAAGAAGAGTTAGTGACACAGCACGAGTGTGTGATCTTCAGAACACCAATGTATTGGTGCTGTTATAAGTGATGTCTTTGAAGTTTTAAAAAGAGGCTCATAAGTGAAGTTTAATCAAGTGTATTCTTTATTTAGGTGCACATAAAACTAGACCTTTTTTCTACACATGGTAAAAGTTTTGTCAGTGCCATCCCACCTGCCCTCATGAAACGGTGCATTATTTTTCAGCACAATTTATTGTAATGCCTTCAGTGTTTGAAATTACTGTTTTTGAACTATATCTAGAGACACCGTGATTTATATGCTCTCATTCCATATATTCCATAAACACTGCGAATTTAATTTCCAGGACAAGTGCTGCCACTTAGTTGAAGCGTACTATTTCATTCCCAAGCATTTTAAAAGAGCAAGTAGAGTTGAATGAGAAACTGCTTGAAAATGCTTCTTTAAAGAGGAACAAAGAATCTGTGTGTTTTGATCATGTAAGAATACATAGAGTTTAGATTTTTCTAACCTTCCAAAACTTAGTCACATACCCCCAATATTAACCTCATTAAAAAGCAGGAGGGTAATAATGTGTTTTAGGGTTTGACTGCAGTGGAAAGCAATACAGAAGACAAATATTTTAAAGAAATGATAAAAACTATGTATCTGTTAAAGCCAGTTACAAAGGCCAAGAAATTCTGCTGTAGTCTGTCTAAGCTCTCAACATCCTTATCATTACAGTAACCTAGTTACTCTCAAAACAGCCTTGGACAATGTGACTGATGTCTGTCATGGGAACTTCTCTCTTACCTTCTCCTCAGAACTATCTGTGCTGTGTTGCATTTTGCTTTGGTAGTTTTAAATGCCCACACTGTTCAAAACCTATGAAAGAGGAAGTAATATTCCCTGAAAGAACAGAAACCAGTGAGATTCCTCATGGTTCACGTGGGAGTAATTTTACAACCTGGTATTAATCTAGAACAGAGCTCAGCTTCCTGACTCCAGCAAAGATGGAAGGAAAAGGTAATATCTGACAGCAAGAGACAAAGAGTAACATTACCTGTCCCTGCTACAAAAGAAGCAAATATTCTCACTTTAAGCTACTAAACATAGTAAGATGAACCTATGCAATTCTCTTTTATGAGACTTAACTGAACTAAATATTCACCTTGACTTCAAATTAATTCATCTTGTTATGAGCTCCCATCCCTCAAAACTCTTCTTGTATATATCCATCTATGATGCTAACAATTTGATAGCATTTACTAAATAAAAACAAATCAACATCCAGCAATTTTATGAACTATTTTGGTAAGACTGGAGTTCTAGTTTCCTCAAGGGAGTAGCGGCTTAAAAAACAGACTTCAAAAAAATCCATTCATAAAACAATTTTCCAGTTTTACCTCCTTCTCTTTCACAGCTTGTTCTGGATGATGTCAGCTTGTTGATGGAATAACAGGAAAACATTTAACGGAACTGTGTATTGTCATAAGAGAATATGTAAAACATAAAATCAAGGTGAGTACTTTATTTCCTGTCCCTTAAAGACTTTTTTTTTTTTTGAGAGGAGGCATCATATTGTCAACCTTTGAATATTCACATTTTCAGAACTTAACAAGAACTTTAGACATATCTTCAGTTTATCCTTTATTTTTTAAAAAAGCAGGAGTTAAAAAGACAGATTTTGAAAGAGAAAGAAAGAATCAAAACACAACTGACAGTGTCCTTTGCCCTCACAGAGTGATTTCTGCCATGTTATGCTGACCTTGGTCACAGAAGAAAATGCCTCAGAAGCACAAGAGCTATTAGCAAAGAAAACTTTTCTTTGACTGAATCAATGAATAGCCCCAAGACTGTCTCTCATCTGTGTATGTGTGGTTGTTTGAGTTTCTAAAGCTTGTTCCTCCTATGATGACTGAATTCTTCTACTAGGATTGATGATGTGTATCGGATTTCCTTTGTTCATCATGAAAACACTGACATGCTTTTGTCACAAACATAAAAGGACCTTCTTAATCCAACCAGTGTTGAATCCTGCACCAATTAATTTTGGGTGGGTCTCATGGACAGAACAAAAATGAAGAGTCAAGCAGATGCTGGGATTGAGTTGAATTGAGGCATTGAGTCACTGGATGACCTTGTGGAAAATCTCTTGACCTTTGTGTCCCTCAGCAATCCAGCGGTATCACTGGGGGAAAGGCGGGACCTCGCTCAATGCAGGATGCCGTGCTCAAGCCTTTCAGGCTAAGCTCCAAACCAGTAAAATAAGCATGCTAATACAGAAACATTTCCTAAATGATTCACCAGTTTCCTCTGACTTCCTCCTTAAAGGCTGAGAATGACCAGGAAATCAGTGAGAAACAGGGATGATTTCATTTGTTCTTGCTGGGTGGGCTCCTGTATCTGCAGAACATCGGAGTGGGATTGCCAAAAATCCCAACTGCCCTTAAAAAAATCTAACGATGCCAGTGTTGGCAGGACAGAAAGTACAGGCAGAAGCACCTGTGTGCCTGCTCAGCACAGCTGTACACAGGCTGCTGCAGAAGTTTCCATGGTCTACACACCAGACTGCTGCCAAGCTGAGTGGATCTGGATGGAAAGGAAGGGAAATGCAGCAAAACACAGTATGGCTGACATCAGTGGAAGGCAAACATCTCTGATATTTTCTTCACACTCTTCTGTAAAGGCTCTTCTGTAAAGGCAGAAGAGGCCTGTAAAGGCCTCTTTGAAAGTGCCTAGTATCTATTTTTGTCTGTCAGAATTGACTCTGCGCACCTTCATTGAAGCAACTTGTTTCCATATGCAACTTGTGATCAGACTTCTCCAGAGGAAACCACTGTCCCACTGTAAGATATGACTGAACCCACCACCACCAGTTTCTAGCCGTCACTTGACTGCGAGCCACTGCCGCTGGACCAGTGTGCATTAGCGATTTGCATCCTCTTTAGAGCAGAATCACTTAGGTCAGCTTAAGAAGCACTGTTATCAAGTAAAAGCTGCCTATTAGATTAAATACAATGAGACAGTTCAGATACATCCTTCTCACATTTTATATCACTAGGTTGAAAAAAAGTAATGTAGGCAGTGAGGAGCAGACTCCCACAGAAAAGGAACTCCTCAGCTTGGTGTTCCGATTTCTAGATGTGGACACCTGTGGATCACTTCCCTCTGTTCCTGTATTGTTGGTCATACATTGTCTCCAACTTAAAAGGACCGATGAAAAATCCCTTCACCCAGAACATGTCACAAAAACTAGTGACTGAAGGCTCTGCCTTGAGGAGTCCTGTTTTTCCTGAAACAATACTGTTACTATTAGGTAATTAAATCTGAAGGTATGCCAATACTGCTCTAAATTAATTTGGTTTAACCTAACTTAGGTGTGATCTAAGGGAGTCTAACAAATCAAGTCCGTGTGCATGCTTCATTTAGGGCATGCACTTTCTGAATGAACTCCAAACAATCTTAGTTCAGCTGAGCAAAAGCAAGAAAGCTAATGAAAATGCTCAAGAGCACAAATAATCTTTTGTAAACTTTTAATAAAAACTTGCAAGTGCTTAGAAGTTTTACCGAATAGCTATTTCTCTTTAAACATAACAGTTCTTCCCAAGAAAGTTTTGTGTGTATACAAAACACTCAGGCAGACCACAGTCCCAGAAAACAAAACTGAAAACATATTCATCATGTAAAAATCTCTCTACAACACGAGTTCATATAGAAAGACTCACATATTTTTTTGCTAGGCACCTTACAAAACACAATAAAATTGAAACCAAGTCTGATGCTTCTCTCAACAGAAGGGAAATGTCCCTATGGTTTTACTCAGATCAGAATTGAATACTGGTTTGAACGGAATATAATTTTCCCCTCTGTCGTCTTCACCTCTCTGTACAACAAATAGCATCAACAGAAAAAGTTTGCTTCAATTATTCATACATTTAAAAAATACGCTAGCCCATTCTGCATAAATGAAGCTTACACTCAATGCAATGCGTGTAGCAATGTCCTTGAGTTACCTGCGTTTCGCAAGTAACTTAAAACCACAGCTCTTGACCACTTTTATAGCTGTGAATGGTCCCCTGGCTCCTTTCACTTGAGCAAAGGTGTTAACCCCAGTGTCCTGGCTTGCTTCCAGTTTACGTAATTGTATTATACTTCCTTAAATTCTGCAAGAGGTCCCAACTGGAGAAGCTATTCTTCACTTTCTCTTCCAAGCGATCCTTGAGAAACACTGCTAGCAGAAAATATCTACCATTCTTTTTCTGAGAGGTGACTGAATTTCCATAATGGAGGAAGTGGTCCCTATTTATGGGTATATAAACTTGTACAGACACACAGACATATGTGCCTGTTTATTTGTACTAATTGCTTGGATATATGGATAGACGCACATGCATATACTTAGAGTTGTCCTGGGACAGTCTTTTTAGCAGAAGGAAATATTTTTCAGCTTGGACTAGTTATAGCATTTTCTAAAAAATTATGTAACGTGCAAAGCAGAAAAGAACAAAATCAGGGAGGGTTTAATTAAGTGACGTAAGATGCCTATGACAGGAATGGAAACTTAACCTAGGTCTCAAGATTTCAGCTTTCAGCATGACATCATTTCTTTCCCTCAAGAAATGTTACGTAATATAATGCAGAATATATAACAAAGATATAGATATATGTAATATAATGAAGAATAGGTAATGAAGAATATATAGTAAAACAAAGAAATATAATGATCTAATTGAATCCCACATCTGAAAATAAATTTTATTTTCTGGGGAAAAGGAAGTACTAAACCTATCATGGGGTACATGTCAACAGAATATTGTGTGTATCATCTGATGAGAAGGTAGTGGTGAGGACTCGTCCAATAATAAGCGGCACGCCCCAACCTTCTGTCGCTGCTCTTCGGCTGCGTATTTTCTCTGTATTCTACCCCACTAACTCTAATACTAAAGTTGTCATCACTCAATAAGCAACCCTTTACTACATTAAAGAGGACTACCTCTTTGTATCCAAACCACGAAAGGGTGTGTCCAACTTCTACCACTGAAACCGATTTCCATATATTTCATCACTCATATTATTCACATGTTGGTGCTGTAATAATTTAGCAATATGTGCCTCTGGTTTTCATTAGAGAGGGAGCATCGCTTACAGTTTGACATGTCTCTACTCTCTCCCCATACAACTACTTTGCAACTGTTTAGGCAGAGGGCAAATGAGAAGGGGTGGTCTCTTTGTTAGGACAAAGGACAGGCACTTTGAAAAATCTGTGGCCTGATGATTTTTCTGTCACAAGCTTTCTATGTCCCCCTGTTTTTCCCATTTACAACACTGCAATAATTTTTAATGAACTCTTAAGAGTATTGCAAGGCTGAACATAGTGTCATGCATTGTTTGTAAACTTCTTGGAGATTTTTGGCTAAAAAGGTACTGTAAAAGTACAAAGGGGTTAATTGAAATTACAGGAGTCAATTCCTAGTGTGTATCTGTGTTTATGAGCAGATTTTTAACCTCTGCTTCATGGAATTTGAAGATGTAAAAAACACACTTAGCCCCGAAGAACCTACAATCCCAACAGAAAATACAGATAAAAGAGCAGAAGAAGTTAAAAATTATCATCCTTATTTTACAAAGAGAGAACTGAAACATGAATTTACATATTCATTTCAGGATGCACAGAAAAAGAGCAGCAGATGCAGGGATGTGAAGGCGGATCTCCCGAAGCCCATCCCAAGTGCTTCATGTGGAGAGTATTCTGGTTAGCACACTCCCTCTACAGTCTCCCCACTGTCCTGCCATTAAGTCTAATTACAAATTTTACAGGTGTTATAAAGGTAAGAAATTGTACTTTGAAAACATACGTCTAGCTCGGGAACCAAATAAAGCAGCATGCCTTATGTGCTATCACCTCTATCACCTTCTTGTTTAGTTAATTCCTTTTTTTTTTTTTCTTTTTTCTCCACATGGAGCTCATGAAACTCTTTGGTTTTGATAGTGTTTTTTATTATGAAGTTTTCTTAAGGTAGCTGAAGTGGCTGAAAGCGGGGCTTGCTGAGGAAATGCTCAGCCATGGCCCACTAGTTGATGTCAAAAGGCCAGCATCTGGTACCATTCTCTTGGTACTCAATTCCTTCTTTCTTTCAGCTCTTTTCAGAACAAGGTACAACTTGAGAAGTGTACTTTGTGTTATAAAAGCTCTAACAGAATGGCAGCTTTATGTGCATAAATCTGTTCTCACTGCCAACACCACAATGCAGCCAAAGAGCAACAGCAGCCACAATACCAGGAGGCCAAAGTTTTCTAAGACTGAATCTGTCACCTCGTCTCGTGCAACTAGCTGCCTACAGCCCTGAATGTGACCTTAAATTTGATTCTCCTATTGTATACAGGCTACAGAGAAAATTACAAAGTGTTGATTTATTGTACTATAGATTTTCGCCATTTTTCTTTATTTTGTGTTTGAACGTTCTTAAGAAAGTTATACATATTCCTTTAAATATTAAGAAAAAACCCAACCAAAACAATGACAGAGCCACAGTTAACTGTCAGCAAATCTGTGGAGAACTCAACTGTCACAAGTTACTAATCTGAACAAAGGGAATTTAATTTTGATTTTATTGAAATATAAAATTTCCTCAAATTAAAACCAAATGAATACATCTTTATAGTCAAACTGAGACTCTACCAAGACAGACAGCATCAACCGCTAGTTCACACAGTGGGGTCAGCACTCTTTCTTCACTGCATTTGCCAATGTTTATGTTTTTTTATAATCAGGAGAAAATCAAAGCCATGTGGACACCTACAGGGAGAACAGCAGGTCTCGAAATGTTGTTGGCAGAGCAAAATTTGTGATTCTCCCACGGCACTTCATTTTTTGTCAACTTTGTTTCAGTAACGTTTTCATGTTAATTTCTTTTTATTTTGTAGAGTAGTTGGGGCTGGAAACAAATTTCTCCTTGTTTTTATAGAATTTTTGAGCAGCCGCTCCCAGGTGGAACACCTATAAAGAAATGTTTTATTTTGATCTACAAGCCTAAATCCAATATACAACCTCCCCATTCTTCTAAGGCATAGGCTAACACAGCAGGTGTTTCAAGTTCCTGGGAGATGCATTAAATAGACAAATTTAAACCATTCATTATTAATAAATTTTTTTTCTCATTTGGAAGGAGAGGAGAATATGAAATTGCAGTGACTCTACTATAAACATACCTTTAAAATATAAATATCCCTCATAACACCTGTGTGTGGGGAAACAAAGTAATATTCTAGAGTGTGTTTAATAGAAGAAGGCAAAAAACCCCCGCTATTAAATGAAATATTGAAATGCAGGTACATAGCAGTCATAATTTTTAGAACAGGGAACCAAAATAATGAACAAACAGCCAATAACTAGAAAATCATCTGAAGGACTGAATTCAAAGGGCTTATTAAAAATATCAAATTTACCTTTTAAAAGACCTGTGTAATTACACACATTATGACATAACGTGCAGTGTGAGCAAGGCAAGTATGTGCTGTAAAAGCCTGGACAAGGTATGGCAGTTCGTGCCCAGAAAACATGGCAAGTTCCTCAGCACAGGGATGTATTAACGTCCAGGTGAGGGAGCCTGACGGCAGCTTGCAGTCCATCATTATGGACCCACCCTGCTCGGAAAGTTTTGCCTATCTTGCAATTTGTCAGTGGAGGACTGGACAGATCAGGGGTTAATAGGACAGACTACGTGTTAAACCCAGATATTGGTCCAAACAAAGCCACTGGACTAAGGGGTATGAATTCTGTCTTTGCTGGGTATCAAACCTCTTTCTTAGGCACTAAGAAAAGATGACACACACTTTTGCCATCCAGTCTTACGTACTTGTGTTAAACTCAGCTACAGCAGGCCTGACGGTGCACACCAGTGCTCTTGTTCAGGAAATGGAATGGAAAAACATGATCTGGGCAAAGGTGTTTTGTTTCATTTAAGCCAGAAGAGATAAACTGGGGATAGACACCAGAGTTTATTCATGTAAAAACCACTGTATAAACAGTTGAAATTCATCAGACTATTATATGTGCTTAGCCTGAATACACAGGAGTGATATGTTTATCCGTTCTATACATGATGGGTTGCTGATTTAGTTAGTAGCTACACATTAGATAGCTGGTTAATATCAAATCTTGATATGCAAATCTTTTGACCGATTCATTGTTAAGGCTATTGGAAAGAAACCATGCACCAGGTTCCCGGAATTCTCTCACAAATCCAGTGGGTGGTTATTTAACATCTTGCTTTCTTATCCCCCCTAGTCTACTGTCAATACTATCTGCCAGGCAGAGAATTAATCATGGTGAGTCACTATTTACAAAGAAAAGCATGTGGTTATCCAAGGAGATTTCAATGACTACAAGCCAAATCCCCAAGCAAACTTTGTGGTATTGCAAGAGTAAAACCAATCAAGAGTATTAACAAAACCTGTGGATTCCCTAGATGTAAAGGAAGCTACAAGGAGTATACGAATGGCCAAAACAACTGGCTTTCCTCCATGCAATGGAAATATCCAAGGGGATGGTAAAAGACAGAGTTTAGAGTGAACTGTCTCTGCCATTCGCATTCTGAAACCTAGTAACTCTTGTCCCACTAAGACAGAGGAGACTTGTAACTGCTTAAAAGATGTCTACTAATGAATATGTTCTTCTCTTGACCCTATAAGATCTGAGATCTAATAGGACACAAAACTCAGAGTATCATACTTATCAGTATAATCTAAGTACTCTGCTGGATTGAGTGTTAGGGACATTATTTTCATAGAATCATAGAAGGGTTTGGGTTGGAAGGGACCTTAAAGATAATCTAGTTCCAACCCCCTGCCATGGGCAGGGACACCTTCCACTAGATCAGGTTGTTCAAAGCTCCATCCAACCTGGCCTTGAACACTTCCCGGAATGAAGCATCTGCAACTTCTCTGGCACTCCCTCCAACTTGCCATGGACTGGGACACCTTCCACTAAATCAGGTTGCTCAAAGCCTCATCCAACCTGGCCTTAAACACTTCCAGGAAGGGACATCCACAACATCTCTGGGAGACCTGTTCCAGGGCCTCACCTTCCTCACACTGAAGAACTTCTTTCTTACATCTAATCAAAATCTACATTTCATCAGTTTAAACACATCCTTGTAAAAAGTCCTTCTCCAGCTTTCCTGCACGCCATCTTTAGGTACTGGAAGGCTGCTATAAGCTCTCCACAGAACCTTCTCTTCTTCAGGCTGAACAAGCCCAACTCTCTCAGCCTGTCCTCAGAAGAGGAAGTGTTCCACCCCTAGGTGTTCCCTCTGTTTCAGATCCTCCATCACTTTGTTGGCCCTCCTCTGGACTCCCTCCAACAGGTCCATGTCCTTCTCATGCTGAGGGCCCCAGAGCTGGACACAGTGCTCCAGGTGGGGTTTCACAAGAGGAGAGGGACAGAATCACAGAATCACCTCCCTTGAACTGCTGGTCTGCTGGTCATGGCTTTTGGTCTTGGTGTTTTGGGGGTTTTTTTTGTTTGTTTGTTTGTTTGTGTGGGGTTTTTTTTGGGGGGGTCGTGTTTGTTTGTTTGTTTTTTATGTAGCCCGGGATATTGTTGGCTTTCTGGGCTGTAAACACACATTGTCGAGTCATGTTGAGCTTCTCATCAACCAATATCCTCAAGTCCCTCTCTGCAGGGCTGTCCCTAATCCATTCTCTGTCCTGCCTGTTTTTGTGCTTGGGACTGCTCTGACCCATGTGCAGGACTTTGAATTTTCTCTATGAATATTTTTATCATGAATAAGACATGGGTTTTTTTCACCCAAATCATCTTAAATAGCTGAAAAGTTAGTTGAGGATGTTGGATTAGGTATGGGAAGTAAGTTATGGTTCAAAATTTAGTACACTTAGAGGGTTTCAAATGGTCTCTAAAGAAGCTCAGAGGAAAACTCATATACAAATGCTTAGATATTGGTTTGCTTTATATTCTTGTTCAGGAAGCATACATAACAAGAACTTGGTGTTTCTCCAGCTATCTAAAACTGTTTTTCATTTTAAATATTTCCATGTGTTTATGAAGCTGAAATCTTTTTATGCAAACAGCCATAATATATTCCCTCTTTCAAATGATTGGACACAATGAAACAAAAAAATCCACCAGAACAATAACATTGAGACGTTGACTAGAGAATATTTTAGGAAACAGGCTTATATTTTCAGGGCTGTTTGCTAGTGGAAAGGTATTGCAGAGCAGACACAGCAATGACGTGTGATACATTCTCATTCCTCCCATAACATCCCAGGTCAGTAGAAGCTTAATTCAATGACCAGTCTTCATGAAATAAGGTGTTAGCCATTTACAGTTAAAATGACAGAAGTGTCAACCTGATTTACAAAGTGAGACGAACACCTTTTTTGAGAACCTTTGAGGAAGGAGGCACTCAGACTGGCTTGAATTCCATCATTCTTTTTCAGACTTCATCATATACACATCTAGTACATGACTTAGAGTTGGCTAGACCCTAGGATGATTTTCTTTTTTTCCCCTACCTCTGATAAGTCCACAAGACCAGCAGTACAATGGAAACACCACAAATGATATTCCAGCGCAATGGATCAGCGTACCTCTGTATACCTCA
Source organism: Buceros rhinoceros silvestris (assembly GCF_000710305.1). Classification (NCBI taxonomy): domain Eukaryota; kingdom Metazoa; phylum Chordata; class Aves; order Bucerotiformes; family Bucerotidae; genus Buceros; species Buceros rhinoceros. The sequence goes on from NW_010412406.1 coordinate 61,976, forward strand.
GTGCAGCTATGTCAGCTCTACACGAACTGGGCATCTTCATTTCTGCTCTGCAAAATGGAGTGGGAAGCACATGTATTTACTTCAACATCCTGACTTGTGGATCTGTCTCCAGTACCTCCGACAGCACTCTTGGTAATTTAAAAGTTTCGTGAGTCATGTTTGGTAACAGACCAAAACGTGCCCATCCCTTCCTGCCTAGAAGGAGGAATGAGAAAGGCCGTAGACACAATGCCCTACTGCGGAGAGTAATAAAGCCTCAGCTGTTTGCGGGGCAGATGCATGTTTCCATGCAGATGTTGCAGATGGCTCCATTCTTTAAGATGTCAGCAAAGTGCTTGAGTACTTGTGATTTCATGAAAAAAGGGCATCTCATCTGCTAACATGTATTGTGTGAATTGCCTCCAAGTGCTGCAAAGTTCTTTTACTCTGTGCATAGACAGATCAGGTACATTGAGAAGTTGAACTTCAGTTTGGTTTTTTGAAGTAAATAATTAAGAAATTAAGGGAAATTTTGTTTTCAAGGTTAGAAAAATTTTGTGTTTGGTGGGGCTATAATAAGGGTAAACTTTACTTGGCATGTTTATCCAACACATAATCTAAAACTATTTTTCCTACATCTAATCCTCTAACCAGCCTCTTTCGCTTTGTAGGGTCAGAAAATGGGACCATGTGTCACGGATATCACAATATTCTTTTAAGGAAGATGCTGGAAATTTCATTTCTTATTTGCTCTGCAATAATCACAGAGTGCCAGTTTGTTTATTAACCCGATGTTGACGTACCATTGCAGTATAAAAGACCCCACACTGCAATCATAGCTATCACTAGCAGGTTACATTTGGTTTAAACAATGCCCCTTCCTGCACTGAAAACAGGTGCAGTGCCATTCAATTGCCAAACTCAGCACCCTGCTGCCAAAGGCAAGCAGAAAGTTCCGCCGGTGTGATAGTAGATGAGTGGGAGACTTTCTACATGACATTGTAAAGAGAAAGACATCTTAACAAAAGCTACGGTCTTGGTGAAGCCAGCTTTGGAGATAGCACACATTTGCTGCAGAAATCAAAACAGAAATTTTGTTTCCAGATTGTACATTTCTTACAATTACCACACTTCAAGAAATTCTGAAGACATAGTGACACAGGAAAATAGAGTGCGTTTGTTGCTGTGAAAATGCAGAAAAGCACAGCCAGGTACAAAACACCAGAGGAAATTCTGAATCTCAACATTTATATGTTGCTTTTGCAATCATTGATTGCATAAAATTCTCTCAGAAACTAGTCAAAATTCACCTTAAAATTACTTCGGGGGTTTTCTCCCCTAATTTTTGTTGTTTGCTTGTTTCTGTATTTCCTTCATCTTTCTGTTTATTATTTTGTTCCTGATGTTTTGATGGGAAATTCCAAGCAAACCAAAATCGAGATAACACTACTAATTTTTCTGAGTTTTCAGAGGAACTCTCATGGAATAGCTGTTTCTCAAAACTGACATTATCATTAACTTAATAGGTAAAAATACATTTAAAACAATGGAACTACATCTTTTCACACCTGTCTGAAACATTTGTTCTGAAATTCCATGAAAACATTGCATTTGCTTCATTAAGATTTATACTACTGTAGGTAACTAGAACTTAGGATAGCACAAGAGAAAATTGTCTATGTCTAGACTGCACTAAGTATATGGTGTACCAACACCCTAAATCCTCAGATGGCTACAAAGAAAGGCATAGGAGAGCACACTATGACTCCCCACCGCGTATCACCTTTAGACGGCTCCAATGCTTTAGACAGAGACCACAATAACTCTGTTTCTCCATTTTAAAAAAAATCTTAATATCCAGCAAAATTCTAACAGGCATCTAAGTCACTTTTCAGATTAAATTTCACTTTTAAAAATGGCTTGGACATATTCTGTTGTCTGATCACCCTTAAAAAAAGACTGTAATCAGAGAGCTTCTTAAGAGTTTGATCTCTGACGACAGAATTGTTTCATATTCCTAAGGACGCCATTTAAAGAGTTCTTATAGTTTGATCCTAAGATTTCTGTTACATCTTTCTGAATAATGCTTTGAAAAAAGAAATGTTGGGAACTGCAGCCAAGTTTGAATGTGATTCATTGCTGTATGTCATTCATACAGCCACAAATATCTAGGTAAACAACCTCAATTTTAGAAGTCTCGATACTTAGCATCGACATTGTGTCTGACTATTCCACTGTGAAATGTCACCATAAAGTGCATATGCCCTGGGAGTAGGGCATGAAGTCTAGTCTTTTATCTCCTTCCATTATTCATCCTTTTTTTTTCTTCCAAATTTATATTGTCATTACAGCTTAGTAATTAGGTGGTGATCATGATTTATCTTTGCAGTTTAGAAATATCAGCTTGTTAAAAGTCTTTGTCAGAAAAAAACTAAGCAATTATCATAGACTTTAAGCTTTGGAATTGTTGACGTTTTCACATTTATAAAGATTCCCTCCTTTTTCTCAAGATCAATTTCCATTCCACCCATCCCCTAAACATTTTAAGAAGTCAAACTTTATTTCAAGGAAACACTGTAGAAGTATCCCAACAAAGATGTTTAATTTGTCCAACTGGATCTCCAATATAAAATTCTGAATATGTTAGCCCAAAGCTTTTGACCAAGCTTAAAGCAGGAAGGTCTCCAAAATCTTAAACACTCACTGTAAGAGAGCCACATTCCCCCAGGCTTATTAATTCAGCCTGATCTTGAACTGCAGAATTCTTACCTCAGGTAGCATGAAAGACTCTTCAAGGCATTTCACCCCAGCAAGACCTTAACTCTGCCTTTCAATCTTGACCCAACAAAGCTTCCTTGAACTATGCACCCGAGTCTCTCCAGGCCATTACTGGTCACTATCACTGAATTGGTGCAATTAACACGTTCAGTCCCATACTTGAGCAGCTACTCAAATATCCCTATATTCATCAGAGGTAATTGGTGGTAAATGCCTGAAAAATTTCATTCAGATGATTGTCAATCATTAGCTGCTTGGCTGGCCATGCGTTGTCTCTCTAAACCTGCTCGAATCACTGTGTCACTTTGAGCGGCAGTTTACGCGAGGAACTCAGCTAGACCTTAGCCTGTATGCACTGGTTAAAAATATAGGCTTCCTAGAAGGACAGATGGGGTGGTACAGCTGTAGTCCTAACTTTCAAGAGGCAAAGCAGTTCAAAGAGGATGGACTGGGGTTTTTTTGGTTTTTTTTTTTTGGAAGGGGAAGAAAGGCAGGACCTGGGGAAAGGGCAGAAGAAACAGCCTTTCTCCTCCCTTGTGCACACACAGCCTAAAAATCTGACCGGCTTGAGGTCCTTCTGTTACTGGAATTGCCATGGGCTCCTGTATTAGTCTCTACTGTGCTTTTGTAGACACCTGCATTCACAGAGCAGGTTTGGTCCTTTTCTATAGGGATGTGCTGCCACTGATCTCAGACCTGAAAAGCTCATTCTCAAAAAAGGAGGAAACTGTTTCACCCATTCTAATTCTCCTAAACTGTTTATTCCCTTAGGCAAAATAATCAGCTAACACACCTGTGGAAAGTGAGTATGAAGTAGAGGAAACCTGGCAGAGAAACTCCCCAAAGCTGCAGCTGTGTGGCTGTCACTGGAGTATGCCCAGTATATAACGACACATGAGGTAGGCATTGATCTCAGCTGGTTTATGAGGTCTGTTGCAGAACAGAATCACTTGCTGCTGAAACCCATGGAGCAGAAATTGCTACTTCCTAAACTAATCCATTTTCAAATTAGCTTCCAATTGTGACTGATGGCCTCACAGCAAATCAGTTAACCTAATTGCTAACACTCACCGAGGTAAGAGAAATCAATATTTATATCTCTTGCTTTGATTTATTTTTCTCAATTTTTAAATTCCTCACAGCTTCTTTTCGCACTGCCCCAACTGGGAAGATAGGCTTTATGAAAAATCTAAGATTACTTCATTGTCTACTCCTGCTCAGAAGACAAGGAGGCTAAAGGGAGATCAAGGACTGCCAGTGCCCCACTGTCAGGGGAGTTGGGAATGTGTAGTCGTTTGCTCGTGAAGATTTCCTAAATTGTTTTTTAGAGTCTATATTGGAACGAGATACAGAGGCTTCTCTGAAATCGGCTGTTTCTTGATTGTCATGCATAATTATAGGCAGTTCATTTCCCTGTTTGCAGCTGTAAAGACAAGTCTTAACAAAAGAACAGGCATAAGAGCTGATGGAAAGGGAAGATTTGATGACCATGTAACTTTTAAAAGTGGATAACAGAAGTAATTACAGGTTGTCTCATAAATCTGTTCTAGATAATATTTGTTGTGAAGTAGATGTTTTTTTAAAAAAATTTCCAAGGGAGGCTTTATGTAGAAATGAGAGTTCATGAAGAACGCCTTATACAAGCACATTTCAAACTGCAGAATAGAAAAGGCAGCATAAAAACAACAAATGTAAGTACATCCCATTTTAAAAAAAGCTCAGACCTACCTCAAATTACAGGGACATTTTCTGGGACAATTAAGTATCTCAGTCTGAATCCTCCCTAAATTTGATGACATTGAATTCCAAGCAGATATCTCGGAGCTAAGCGACACATTTATATGTAACATATATTCTACACAGTGAAGTGTACAGCAATGCACAGTATAAATAAGCTCTGAGTACCATGGAAACTTACCTCTATTTTCTGTTCTATTATGAATCACGTAAAACTAAGAAATTACACTAAAATAATCAAAAAGGAAAAAAAATAGGCTCTTAACACTAATTTAGTAAGAGAAGTCATACAGACCTATCCAAGCTGTTCCTCAAAGCAATCAGCACAAATTAAATAATCATTAAGTTCATCCTACACTGATTCAAAATAGAAGGCAATGAGAAAAGAAACTCTGTGCAGCTGAGTAAAGGACAGGCCAGGTTTCCATTTTGCTGTGTCAGCTGGCTCAGAAGAGAATCTGCATTTCCTCCTGGAGAGATACAGATGTACTTTTTTAATAACAAAATAGCCAATATGTCTCTAAATATGATTAGCATAACCACATATAACTTGTACAACTATGCTCAGCTTCATAGGTAGGGCAGAGAGCCAGAAAATGTGGTGAACATATCCTCTTCCTCAACCCCTTGACCTACTAGTGTGATGTTTATCTTCATGCTGACATTCCTAAAAATCTATATTTCCCCCTTGAATCAAGCTACCATATATTGAGCCTTGTTTTTGCTTTTGCTTTTGTATGCCTCTATCTTCGTTGAGTCCACATTTTATTTCTGACTCTGTGACTCTTTGCAGCCACTCCTGGTTACATGTTAAAAAAAATCCCAAGGAAGCTTTGTGGCTTGTGGTTTCAGATGTCAGTTTTACTGTGTCCATGAAGTTTAGACATGAATGACATGTTGACCTTTGAAGCAGCATTGTCCTGGGACATAGCCGAGCTTTTCTATTAGAGCGAGGTTTGCCTTTAACAGAAGAGGAATGTTCAGATAGACCGATTGGTACTTGGCCCCTGGCTAGACTGAAGTACAGCATTCCCTCTCAGGCCTAATTCCTAGCATAGGAATGCAGAGACAAAAGGAAACACAATAGGGAGCTAAAGCTAGCAGAAGTTCTTCTGAGCAACTTTACAGAAGTTTAGGCGATAAATTGGAACACCTACTTCTTCCTTTGGTTATTTCATCCCTTTTCGACTGTATAGAATATATCATTAAAATATGCTATGCTATTCTGAAATGTAGATGGATTGATGAGTGCTTTTTTCTTGAGGAAAGTGCTTTGGGAAAGAGCTCTAAAGTAATAGGATAAAGTATAGCATGTTTTCTTAAGAGTTCTCTAACCAGCATTAGTACACAACTCAGATTCCAAAATATTTGGACCCCTGCTGAAACAAGTAGAAGTGTTGGAGGAACAGAAATACACTAGTGACCTCAGAGCAAATTTTAATATTCTGAAGTGTTGCTTCCAAGTACTAAAATCTTTTGAAGTAGTGTCTAGCTATTTTTCTATGACATCTGGGGATATCTATTCTTTATTTATCTAAGCAGGGGTTCTCCTTCAGTAAATCTCATAATAATGAAGAAGCTAATTAAATCAAGTAATTATAAAAGGTATTAGAAACCAAACCCATGAAACCAAACTCACCTGCTATTAAGAATGCTCTATGTCATTGTAATTTTTCCATCCTATTTTGAAGTTTTCAGAAATGAGATTTAGTTAACATTTTTGTAAATCTCACTTTCAGATAGGGCCTCCACCAAAATAATCAAACGTGTTAGATTGAACTCCTACTAGGAAGTAGGAGTGCACCATCAAAACGCACTAAGCACTTGAAATTGCTTTCCAACAAGCACAACCGGCTATGATGTTAAAATATATAGTAATATAGTGATCTGGAACATTAAAGTCAATTCCTCTTAACATTTGTCTGCCCGAATTTCTCAAATCCCGGCAAAAAACCCCAACCTCCCGCCCCCCCCCCAAAAAAAAAACCCCAAAAAACCCCAAACCTTAGCCCAGATACATGACCTAACCAAACTGAAGAGCAGAAAGAAGCGAAACTCGGCTGAAAGGAGGAGGAAAGCAATAAAGTAAGGAGAGGTAATAGAAACAAAAAGACCTCTAAACTACTTCCCCCAGGACCATACTAGTTCAGAAGCAGTCACACAATCACATTCTTGATAAAAAAAAAAAAAAATTATACAGAGAGGATGTGGTTGATTTTGCAAATACCCGTTTGAAAACAAGTGATGTAAAGGTAAGATAGGGAAAGGGAGAGGGAAATTAGTGACTTCATTTTCCATCTACATATAATCACAACCCTTAACTTTTTTTGAACAGTCAGTCTGACTTTAGTCTCCTAGATCTAGGACATGATTTCTCAACAGTTTGCTGTTCACTAACTGGACTAAATCACCCTTTGCATTACACAGATATAAAGAAGTTCTTTTGTTTTTAATTTTGATCTATGTATGTTTGCATATCAAAACCTCTGCTTGGCATAGAAAATTGTTTAGATTCATGTTGTGTGTGGACTGGCAGATACTTGTTAGTACTTTGGAACTGGGATATGGAGCATCAATATTTCCAACGGAAATGGAAGAAATCTTAGAGACAGAAGTGATCAATCCTTTGGTGTAAGAAAAACATTAATTTACCAGCATTTTCAACAAGCTCGAGGTTGGACAAGAATAAAACCCTTCTAGAGACAAAGGAAATACAAACTTGCTTATAAAGCTAAACTTTACTGAAGGATCTTAGCCTGTCACTGAATGCAACAGCCCGGCCCATCAAGGCACAATAGTATACAGGACAGTGATTCTGTGACCCTTTCTTCTCACAACATCAGTGCACTCTAAAATAATGTTCTTTCCCCCACATTCCCTCTCCCTGATTTCTAGTAGCAAGTGAGGAAATTGAACCTTTGAAAAGGAGAAATGAAAATGCTACTTTTTCTGACAAATGTAAATTATCCTGTATTAGAGGACTCAGGTTTAATCATCCATATTTTAAAAATAAAAACCTCAACGAACAAATACCTTTACACTCATAAACCACTGTAAATAGTACAAAAGTGGGCAAAATTTATGCTAACCTTGAAGCTCTTTTGCTTTCCCATTCTGATGTGAAATAAAACTGAAAATCAGACCTGCTGCCTGATTTCAGTGTAAATTGCCCATTAGAACAAACCCCGTTTTTGCTATGAGTTCAAAACTAGGCTCATATCTGGGAGAATCTACAGATTCAGCTACCAAGATGTTTCTCATTAGACAGTATCTGACTATTGATGGGTTTCATAATCACATTATGATTCTGTGCTCCACCTTTCTGAAGTACAATCCTGCCAAAAAAAAAGTGTCTGCGTAAAACATGGATTTTCTGTTTTAACATTTGTAAATTGGTTATCAACCGCAGCTTTACAGGATAATACTAGTACGTGAGGCTGAAAAAGTACAACTACTGCTTAGAATGGTTTGAAAGAACTTAAAGTTACTGGAGTTCAATGGCTATCTCTTAAAGTTCTTGGAAGGGAGTATTGTACTAAGCATAGCCAAAATCGTATGATGGTGAAATACCTATATTATCTTTTTTTTTTCTTTTCATAAGCTATCATAAATATTCTGAAAAAGATATGCATACAAGATAACAGAAGGAGAAACACAGTATCTACTACACTGCTGTCACAACTGACATTTTAATCAGCTCACAAGTGTGTGGGGATTGCAGTATGCTTAGACTTAATTTCCACATGTACAATACAGCCATTACAACTAGTCTCTTCTACATCTGCGAATTAATTTATAGCATTGCAACTGTTGTTCATCTGGTCTTCTGCTGTCTTTGCCATGAACACAAGTCTTGATAGAAAAACTGTGGCTGGATAAAATAGCTAGCAGATATTAATGTAGTCCCCTTAGGTATATGAGTTGAGAACATACCTCTGTAAGCAGAGAGGAGCTCAAACCACAGTGTTTAGATGTTGAGCTAAATAAAATGGAGACTGAAGACTTTGAGTGCTGCTTCTTGTGTTGGGACAGGAAAGGCAGGGTGGATGAAGGATACAGTAGGTACAGCAGCACATGCAACTGGTGCTGGAACCCATCTTATGAGGACTGCTGTTGTTCAACTGCAGCTTTCAGAGCATATGAATAGAGCGAAGGCCATCTGTATTGCAGCTGGTTGGGACTTCTCCAACAAAGTCCCTTTTCTATCCAAACATTGATTTGTCAGAAGAAATTTTTTTTTTTCCAAATGAAAACTAATAATTTTCAAGAACTTGAAACTTTTCTCAGATCCATCACAGAATATCCCAAAAGAGTACGTTTGACTTGACTGTACTTTTACTTAAAACATGACAACAGAGAATTAATGCATGTGTGTTATGGTCCACTGAAGACAAATTATATAAATGTGGGCCAGAAATTGGAAAGACTGTTATCTTGCCAAGGATATGGAGTACACAGAGAGTAACATCTTTAGAGACACTTCACAAACAGAGCTTCTCCCTGTCCACTCTTGAGGCATCACCATGAACCAAAAAAAGGGTGAGATTTAAACTGCAGTCTCCCACATACCCAGCAATATAGAATGATCCTCCATCAAAATTCTGTTCTTTAATCACCATCAAGCCAGTGACACTCTGGCCCAACATTTAAGTATTTTCACAAACCTAAACAGTTGCAATAAAAACAATAAAAAGAGACTGATTTTATTCCAGGATTTATCAGAGACATGAGACACAAAGATGTTTGTTTTGTTTTGCTTTTTAATCACTGAGCTATTTTAGAGCATTCACATATCAGTATTACTAGGAAATTAAAGAGGTAGAGGTTTGGAGGGTATTTGTTTTTCTTTTTCCTATCCTGTTTTTCCTTTACACAATTTGATTCAGCATGATGAAGAAAATAAAACAAATCCCCAAACCCTGAAATCTTTGAGAAACCAGAGTTCCAGTTTTCCAGCCAGCCCTCATCCGCATGGAGGCCAAATGCTTTTGTCATCTTATTAATCCAGTCTGCACAAGAGGTTGTGGTTCTCTTGCTAGAGGAACTCTACTGTGAAATGTGGTGCCAGAAAATCTGACAAGTGCCCTCCCTCCCAGTACGATATTTTGGAGAGAAGAAGCACAGAGCAGAAGGTGGACTCTCTGTGGGTTTTGGGGGGTGGTTTGTACAGTGCTTACACTGTGGCATGGTTTGAAGGGGGAGAAAGTTGGAGCATTTCAATAGCCCTTCTCTCTTCATCTCCTGTAATTTATATAGGACAAAGAAAAACCTAGCAAAAAGAAGAAACCAATGTTGTTCTTTTCCTGCCTTTTCTACCATCTTAGAACAAGGTCTACCAGCAAATTCTAGTATATCAAGCATTACAACCAGCATCTGGGAACACATATAAGAAAGGTTTTGGCAGTGCAATAAAACCAAATATTTCATGAGAATGAGTGCTCCATTTCAGATATTGTTTTAAACAGCACTCAGCTCTATGAAAGGTGTGTTTTCTGGTTTTGCTATTGCTATCTTCCGCCTTCTTGCCCCACATTTTAAAATACCTGAGAAATATTTTTAATACTTCTTTCACCTTTCAGGTAAGTATATTAACAGTCATAGTGACTACCGTGAACACAAGCATTAGATCTTGGGAAGATGATTGAAACCCTAATAAATTTGAAACCGTTTTCAATTAGTACACAGGAAATTTACTTTGTGAGCCATGACTCATTTTATTAGTGCCCTGGAGGGCAATTTAGATTGGAAAAATCAGGACATCATTGTTTGCCAAAAAAAGAAAACAGATACTTAGCTTTCATCTATAGTCTGCGATACAGCCATGAAAATGGGACTAAAATATTATTACCAGAAAATTTTTATACATTAGGGTCAATCATAGTTCCAAAGTGTTGGAAATGACATTCATCCCATCCTAAAGCGTGTAGTTAGCTTGGAAGTTTGCCACTTGCTAGCATACTGCTTTTACTTTTAAACGAACTCAAAGTAAAACCTTTATATTACATTTTAATAGGTACAATTAAGACATGCGAACAGCTGTTCAAGAAAGCAAGAACCTTCTTAAAATTTTCCATACTCCCCAAACTTTAGTCACCTGTGTTTTCTGTTGGGTTACATCATATACCCCATTCTCTATTTTTCTTTGTTAGTCTCAGATTCTCAGTTAGCCAGGAATAAAAAACCCTTATATCAAAGGCATAGGACAGAGAAGCAGATACAGAGAAGAGCTCTTGCCAATGCATAATCCCTTTTACAAATATAAATAGCAAGATCAACTTTTATGACTACAGAATTTGTTCTGCCAGTTGTAGTCTGGCCAGTAAGGAGAATGAGAGGATACACCCGATGAAAGAGCTCTTAGTATGTCTTTGCCTGATGTACACAAGCATCAACTACAAAAGCGTTCCTTGTGTTTTAACCTGCCTTGAGCTTATCTACCTGAATAAGGGCCTCTTGCAGTGTGGTCTATAATTTTTCTATACTTTTTAATCATACTCACGCCAGTGTCTTTCACACTTCAGCAAGCTCCTTCAAATGATGCCAGGCTCAGTTAGATCCAGCAGCACTGGACCATGGCTTAAACACTTAGGGCTAAATTATCAGAATGCTTCCTTGGTCATGCAAGGGAGGGAGAAGCCCCCTCCTTTTTCTTCCCACTGTGAATGTAACTCCAGGGGGAAAGGACAGGAGTGTGAGAAGACCCTGGTGCACCTTGCTTCATATGCAGCAGCTGGTACATAGGGTGAGAAACAAAAAATTCCCAAGAAGAAATGAAGTGCTTTAGCCTTTTCACCAGAGCATATACTGGAAGGATGTGACTCCAAAGAAGTATTCGTAGCATTTAGGGTTAGGTTTCATCTGTACATTGAGCTCATGTAATCAGGTATAAGTGGGTGCTTCAGAAAACAATTCTGAATGTCTAAAACCTGGTAGTCAAAGCCTACTTCTGTGAGAGGAACCTATACGAACAGTGATGCTAATTACTCCAGGGTTCACGTAAATGAAATTACCCCATAGCCAATCACAATTCCTATAAAAAAGGGAACAATAAAAAACACCGGCGCATTCAATAATGAATTTATGGATATACACAGGTTTTGTGAGGGTATTAAGAAGCCTTATGGTTTTTCTTTCCCATCTGAAGTTTTCACATTCAAAATTTGTGCTTCTCAAATCAGCCATAGACATAGTATCTGAACTCTTACACCTGAAACTATTTCAGACACACAAATATCTAGCCAAGAACTTAACCTGCAAGGCTGAACTCTTCTTAGAAATGTTGTTTCCTCCAGAACAAAAAGGCTACCAGGTGTAAAAACAACATTTATAGTTCAGAACTGTAGTGTACCTACAGTCCTATCACACATTCACACCCTGGACACATCCGACCCTGAGGCAGAAATACTGTAGCTTCAATTCCTGAATCCCCAGGAGGGAGGGACGCTGGCATGCCCATCTACCAACACTTCCCAAATAAAAGCAAAATGCACGAATGGCATCCTAGCAAGCTGGGTCCCACCTCAGGAAGCAGGGATGACATTGTCAGGACATATACCAAGGACCAGAACTGTAGGACACATCATGAACTGCACCTATGCCTTATTACAAGCACAGTATATATCTACCTGTCTCCACCAAAACAACTATGTCTGTATGAACTTCTAGATGAAGTTTTAACTGAAAATTCATCAAAATTAGCATTCTAATCCTTTACTTAAATTTCAGAGTACTTGTTAAGATCTTTAAGGAATATAGTAATTTACACAGAATTCTTCATTACGGGAAAAACAAACAGGACAGGACAGTCATGTTTAACTTATTTAAATACATGTTAAAAATAAAAGAAAAAAAAAAGCACTTACCTCACACAGTCACAAGTGTTTAATGGTCAAAGCAAAATTATCCAGTTTGATTGAGGGCTCTTTTGATAATCCTGAAGGGAGACAATTTTATACTTGAAAAATACAGCTAATTTACAGAAAAATAAAACCACCCAACCAACCAAACGTAAAAGCTTACCTACATGTTTAAAAAAAGTAGATAAGAATACGATCAATTACCATAGCATTACTTTAAAGCATTGAAAGCCTTGACTATATTACAGGGAACATTCTAAATTCAGTATGATTTGGGGAAGTGCATGGCAGGGGGCTTGTGATAAAATACAGTCGTATTGCTCTTGTCTAAAATATCAGCCGTTTTGCTGTAATGAAGTGAAGTCATCTTGGATTGCAACTGAAATTTGTTAGGATTGTCTCATTAATAGCAAAAAATCCCCCCAAAACCCCCAACCTCTAAATGCAATGAAGTTAGATCTCCTTATAAAGGCAAGTCAAGACAAGGCATTCAAACAAATTAGTTTCTCTTTTTGAAACATTATAGCATGGTTTTACTTTGTCCCACTCAGTTCATCTTTGTTAGGAAAAGGGGAGGGGAGAACACTCATTGGAGAGGGGATGTACAGTTTTACAGTGTTGCATGACCAACCCACAGCACAGGCGTGGAGCATTGCATAAACAACCCGATGGCAAAAAAGCAGCAAGCAAGATCACATGCCAGGGAACCTGAACTTAGCCCAAATCCTGTAGCACAGATGTCAGGCTGCCCATGCCCAGGGGCTAGGCAGAACCACGTGCACTTTTTGGACTCACATGTCTACTCAGACACATATGTGGGCATCCATGGAGGCTAACTCCAGCCAAGGAATATTGATCAGACAGCCAGGTTCATATTGTAGTAGCTCAGAGCACCTAATTCGAAATTTCAACTGTAAAAGAGCCTCACTCTCTTCACTGGAAAAACTCAGATAACTCACTATCCTACACTAATCTCAAGTTGTATGAAAACCACTTTCTATAACCAGTCTGTTGTTTTGGTTTGTTTTTTTTTTTTTCCCTGAAAAGGTGCAAGAAAACAAGCTAAATGAAAAATACTTATAACTTTCTACAACTCATAAACAAGAAACTTGCTCACAAAACTGGACCTTCCAGACACTGGCACATAACTTCTGCTGGCAATGTGACAAACTTACCAGTGCCTGATGCCTGTCACAAACACAAACATTCCGAACTGTATGTTCCTGTTCCGGGACATAGAGTACATCCTGGATCAAGGGATGCTAATGAGTGAGTGGGCTATGGATGAACAGAGAAAAATACTTTTCAATATTCTCCGTATGGAACTTATCCATGAAAGATCAAGTCCAAATGGAACCAAACTCAGTTTGGGCTACAGTTTGTTCTTTTCATTGAATGTTTCCAGTTAAAGATTTCTGTTAGGAACACATAGACTATGTTGGTTATTTCTGTTACATTTCTGATGGCAGATGCTATGGGATCCTACAAATTTGAAGGATACATCTTGTGTTTTAATATGTGCTTGCGCAACATTTAACATTCCTTGGCAAAAAAGTAACATGCTTACGTAAAGTTATGCAAGGTCTTGCTTGTTACATGTGAGTATTGTTTAAGAAAAAGATTTCTATATTTGTATCATGATTTACAGCTTCACTGAAGTGCTCTATCTTTCTAAATGTGATTGAGACCAGAGGAATTCTGCTAAATTTTTTTTGAAATAAGAAACAAACAAATGAGACTACGTGATATTTTTTTGTATAAATGTATTACAGGAAGACAGTCTAGACTCTAGTTTCAAAGAGCTGGCAGAAAAAAAAAAATCATCCCATGGAAGAAATCAGCATTGTGAACTTGCTCATATCAGCTGTCAAACAGAAGCCAACATGCACAATTAAAATAATTAGAAAAAAAAGTTTTAATATCTCAAAAATACAAGTGTTGATCCTCTGTAACCTAGACTGTCAGTGGTTTTAAATGAAATAAATCACCTTATCTTCTAAAGGGAACAAAGTTCATAAGTCTTTCTTTTCTGCTTCTTTTAAACCATACAGTAGCTGCTGTAGCTGCTCTTTATCTGATCCTAATCAACTATTTGGGAAGGCATCTGAGAGTGTCCTAGGAGTAATTAAACAGGTTTAACATTCCGAATCACCTAGAGCTTTATTAATCACTACACCAGCACTGTGATCATCTTGCTGGCCCGGTCCTCTCTGGATATGGGTTTTGGGGGTTTTTTTTCCTCCCTAAAAAAAGAAAAAATGTCCCAGCTGCTTTTAAGACACTTGAAATCCAAAGTTTCTCTATTTCTTGTGATATATATGCACATAACTAAACTCTTGACTTTAGCATAAAAAAGTTGAAGAAAGCATATTCTTAATTATAGTAGAATTAGAGTGGTATTAAAGTATTATTTTGATGCTTCTGTTAAGGCTCGATCAACACTTTCCAGAGACATGACAACAGCTGTATTTTTAGAGTTTTATCACCTGGACAGAAAAACATTCTCCATACTAAAGTTTCCAATTAAAATTATGTGTTGAAGAGACTATACTTTTTAACTTCAGGTGTGGAAAAGATCCAGAACTTATCTCTAAACCACAAAAATACAAAAGAAATTTAATTATTTAGAATCAAGAGGCTTTTCCTGCTTTTAAAGCTGACTTTCTAGCATCACAGAAAATGCACACACACACAAAAAAAAGTCAGGTTTTTTTAAGGTTCTCAAGAGGGGCATCAAAAGTTTGACCAATGTTATTAATAACTTTTGAAATTCCTACTGCAGGTGCATGCATTTCTTTCTTATGCATATGAAGCCCAATCCAAAACCTCCCAGTCAAAAAAAGTACTACTGATTCCAAACATCCTTACTAGTCCACTTCCCCAAGCAAGGAACAACTGACAACATTCTTGTACTATTTTCAGACATTTTCTACAAATAGCTCAGATACAACGATGCGAGGACCGACCAACCAGCCAGCCAACCAACCCACCCACATAGACACATGGATGCAGAAGACAAAACTAATCTTTCTTTACTACACAGTGTGTAGGATCCTCACTGCTTTTTCTTGTACAGGCCCACTCTTTTAGGGCCAATCACAGGAGCCAAACTACCTCCTGCTGTTTTTTACAGCTGAGGTTTCTCACTCCTTTATAGGCACCATTCGACCCCTTTCCAGCTGGCTCTGATAATCAAACATGGGCAGCCGAGTCCAGCCCTACCTTCTTGCTCCCCGAACAACTGCTGTAGGATGGAAAAGAGTAGACCACCCTGTTAAATGTCCCACGATTAAAACAGTAAAACATTTAATAGGAAAATCTGCTCATTTTATTATTTCTTACAAGACAAAAGGAAGAGAGAGGGAAGAGGAGGAACTTTTGCGGATATGATTAACTTTTATTCACTTGGAAGTCCAATTTGGAAATAAAGTGTTGAACTCTGATCTTTTGCAGACATTTTTAAGTTAAGCAGATATTTCACATACGCTTTACTATGTTAGATTTGTCTGTGGAATACTCCACACATGAAGTGTTAGTTTGGGAAGCTATTTTCAGTAATGAGCTTACACAGACTTGAAATAAATTCAGATGAAACAATTCTTCATGCTTCCATGTTTAAACTTTTTTTTCACACTATGGTTATTATATGCTATATAAAATATATGATAGAAAGTTCGTAGTGGTAAATAAGAGATAATTACATGATCTCTCATTGTCTGAACTATTGAGCTTGAGATTAGACAGGACTCCCATGAAGGAGGGACTGTATTTCCTTTAAGGCAAATGAGGATGTCCATATCCATGCCACCGGCTGGGAGAGGCTCCCTGGGTTGATGGAGGAAGTGTAAAGGAAAACCTGAGTTTGCAGCATGGACAGACTCTCCTGAGAAAAGCAGAGAGCAACTACAGGGAAGCAATGGAAAAGGAAGTTTGTCCAAGTAACAGGAATCCGAGTGCTGTTTGTGAGCAAGATCTTAATCTGAAAGCTATAGTGGGCAAGTGGGAGATTTCAATTCATCTTATTTTAATTTCCTTCACCTAAGATTCCTGAGTTTTCTCTGAGTCACTGATTTGGGGTTTTTTGTTTTTTCTTTAAATCAAACATGGTTTTAAAGATCTGTCTTTTTTCTCACTCTAAGAAATGGTTTGGACAGGCTCATCTCAAAACTATGTCCAATTTAAGAGGCCCGTCAGAGCATCTCATCAAGTACACAAAGCTAGATATGTGAGTGAATATGTTTTCATAAAGATATTGCTCACTGACATTAAATGTCAATATTTGCATAAAATGTAGTCCTAGGGGCTGATGTTTGGCTTTGACCCAATGCTAGAACTGTTTGTCACAAAGACTTCAGATAAGCTGCAAGCAGATTGAAAAGTTATGTAGAACATATTTTTGTGTTCTGCACAGAGATAAACTTTATTCCAGACGTAACAACTGTATGACGAGTGATAGCATTTGAAAGGAAGTATTCTTTTAATGGAGAAGGGGTATTAGTTATTGTAAATAATGAGTGGGGTTACCCGCCGGGGTTGGTGCTGGGACCAATGCTGTTTAATGTCTTTGTCCGTGACATGGGTGTGGGATCGAGTGCACCCTCAGCAAATTTGCAGACAACCCTAAGCTGTGTGGTGCAGTCAGCCAGCTGGAGGAATGGAATGCTGTCCAGAGAAACCTCGCAGGCTTCAGAGGTGGGCCCGTGTGAACTTCATGAAGTTGAATAAGGCCTGTGCAAGGTCCTGCATGTGAGGTGAAGCAATCCAAAGCACAAATACAGGCATTGATTTAAGAGAAGCTCAACATGAACAAACAGCGTGTGTTCGCAGCCCAGAAAGCCAACCATATCCCGGGTTACATTAAAAAAAAAAAATTATGATACGACAAGGAGTAATGCTTTTAAATTGAAAGAGGGTAGATTTTGATTAGATGTAAGGAAGAAGTTCTTCTTTGTGAGGGTGGTGAGGCCCTGGAAAAGGTTGCCCAGAGAAGCTGTGGATGTCCCCTCCCTGGAAGTGTTCAAGGCCGGGCTGGATGGGGCTTTGAGCAACCTGATCTAGTGGAAGGTCCCTGCCCATAGTGGGGGTGGGAGGTGGGGGGTGGGCTGAACGAGAGGGTCTTTAAGGTCCCTTCTAACCAAAAGCATTCTATGATTATATGATCCTATGACGCCATTTTTGATTAGATGTAAGGAAGAAGTTCTTCTTTGTGAGGGTGGTGAGGCCCTGGAAAAGGTTGCCCAGAGAAGCTGTGGATGTCCCCTCCCTGGAAGTGTTCAAGGCCGGGCTGGATGGGGCTTTGAGCAACCTGATCTAGTGGAAGGTCCCTGCCCATAGTGGGGGTGGGAGGTGGGGGGTGGGCTGAACGAGAGGGTCTTTAAGGTCCCTTCTAACCAAAAGCATTCTATGATTATATGATCCTATGACGCCATTTTTATTCCACAAGTCGTCTCCAAAGGTGCATTTCTGAAAACGTGACTTTTCAAAATTACTTACAGGCAGACGAAATCTCCATTTGTATTTGGACAAAGTACATTCAATTCTTATTAGTCAGGTTTTGTGGTCTCCACTTGTCATAAACATTCTCAGAAGTTATATTACGCCTACTACTTGTGTACATAAAATTTTGGAGTCCCACCAGCAGTGAAAGAGATGGAAATTAGTGAAGAAATTTGAAATTGGGAAAATGAACACAGACATTTTCAGAACCAGCCTTATTAATGAAAGGTTTTCCTGGCTGGTACATATAAGGGCAAACACGTTATTCCCAATGAAAAACAGCTTTAGAAAAGTGAAGGAGAAAATCTCATGGGTGGTCTTCTAAGAAAATGAATACAGAGTTTATGTTCTAGCTGCTAAATATGTGTGTATATATATATATATATATAGCCAATTGCTACCTTCGGGGCCCAGAGGCACAAGGACAAGATACCATATTTGCATTCAAGAGTATCTGTATTCTCTTCTTTTCAGACTGATGCGGGGAAATGTTGTGTGTTTCCCAAATCTAATTTGAAGTTAATAAAATTATACAGTTTCACTCCCTGAACTCAGAAGAGAGGCTTTGGAATAGGCTTTTACCCTTGAGCAGAAGTATCCAAGATATTTGATGTTCTGGCATTAGCTGGAGCCCTGTCTTACACGTGAGCAATGTAGTACTTTGTGGAATCTGGCATTCTCTGTCCGATTCATGTTTTTAAACTCTTTGTGCAGAGACAACGTGCTACTGTCTTTGACTCCATCTTTACAACATAGATATATACCCAGTTCTGCTTTTTTCTGGTATTTGGAAGAGAAATAGAGTAATGAGGAAGAGAGATGTCTTGTCATTCTGGTATGAATTTCATTCCATTTCTGATCACTGACAAATACTAGAATTGGAAGGAGAAGAAAAAGAAACCTTCTGCTAGTGCACATTACAGATTTTAGCTGAACAGGGTAGTTTCTAAACTGCTATCTTTGATTGGCTTCGCTCGGGTCTTTTAACATTTATTTTGACCCATCATATAGACAAATCGTTTATTGTGATAACTGTTCTGCTTTGACCTTTTTTGGTTCACACCTTCCAAATAAAATTCCATTAAATGGAGCAATTACATTTCTTGCATATAAAAAGTTGCTTATGATATTTCCAATCGCTCTGTGATAAAAGTTCCAGCATGAATGAAAGAGATGCAGAAGCAGATATAAATGTAGATTAACATAATTTAACTCTATGAGGTGTTTGACAGTGAATGACTCCATCTCCCATGCCTCATACTCTTGTTAAACTTCCTCTAGGCTCATCTAAATAAACTATTGCATAAACCTCATGACATAACTTTGGCATGACTGTGGTGGAATTACTAACGACTACTGTGTTCTTGCTGATGCAAGACCTTCCCTTTCTTTATTAAGTCAGCTTTCCTGCCGATAGATGTCACAGGACATGCGATTTCCTTCTGAAAAGGTCATTAAATGTGACAAATGCATAAGCACAGTCTGCTTCCTCCCTGAGGCAGGGATCCAGAAATTTTGCATGGGAGTCTCTTGCGTAATGCTCCCCGCCAGCTAGTTTGGCAGGCCGAGCCAGCACTAGTAGCATAAACTGTCGCGGTGAGATATACCTTTGAAAGTGATTCATTACAATTGTAAACAAAGGACAACAGTGGGGGAAAGATAAACTGTTTTAAGTTCTTCACTGAGAGCATTTTTTTTTTTTTTTTAATTCAGTGAAATTTTCTGCTACCATGCTCTATTATTCCCTGCACTGTAGAGATGTTATCTGGTGATCAATAAATGATGGCTCTCCTTACATTCATGACCTTCATCTCAAATTAAGTCAATAATAAGACTCCAGGCCATTGGAAAACATCAACTCTTAAATGACTCAGTAATATACACTTGAAGATAGTGGAAATCTTATCGAGTTCAATGTTTCAAGCCCTTCTGTTCTAACTTGAGTGATACTGTGTTTATAATTAAACCCACTGCACAAAAAAAAAAAAAAAAAAAGCAGTCAGAACTAAAAGCTTACTGCTTTGAACACAGTCTGTATCCATATTAAAGAAAATTAATCTGCTGGTGATAAATCTGTTGGTAGATAAATTCAGCTTAATTAGATGGTCTCCAGCAAATTCTGGTCCTGATAGTGTCCATGTTGTCTTTACTATGGCTGGTAAATTTATTGGAAATTTTATCAAATACAAATATATGAAGCTACAACTCTTTTTAGCTTTTAGAAATGTCCTTCAAGACTAAGAGGCATTACAAAAATTAAAATAATAATAAAATATTTTGTTCTATTTACATACACTAATCTTTTGAATAGAAATAAAAAAACTTAATCTCTTTAGCATTCAATTCAGAATTATAATTATTTTTAGGAAGAAACTTGTTCCTCCTTTAGAAACAGAACAGGTTAAACCTTCATCAAGAACAACTCTTGAGTCTCTATCCAGAAGAAATTGATAAGGATTTCTATAATGGCTGCTAGGAAATCAGATCTTGTAGATGTATAATAACTCTTAGAAAGCTTAGTGGAAAAGAAAATATGAAAACAAAAAATGTTATGCTTCATAGTAGAGTAAAATATCCTCTTACAAGGAGGATATTTTTTAAGAAAAGAGCAGTTTATTCTCTGATTGTGTTCTGTCATGAATCATCCAGACAGATGTGTGCCTTAGTCACGCATCAAGGTTGATTATATTTCTTTACGTTTATATAACACAGACTAAGGAATAAACTTTTTTATTATAACTTTTTTTTTCATTTTATAGTAGAGAAAATGTAATATTGCATGCATTTTTCTTTCTTATGGCACATCTGTACCATAAAAATAGTATTTACATCATACCCTTTCTTGCTTATATGCAGAAAAATCTTGTCATAGTTAGGTCTGCTTGTTCTCTTTCTAAGAACATATTTTGGGGAAAGTTCTCCTACAAGTTATTATAATGACAAAAATTTTTCATTCCATATTCTGCTACCCACATGCCTATCTATTTTTATATTTTAAAAATTGGTTGATCAAGAAAATCTTAGAATATATGTATAGATGAAAGTATCTGAAGACTAAATGTTTACCAATTTAATAATTAAGCCCTGCTGAATTCCTGCAGCCATGAGTCAAGGACTTTTAAATGTCAGGGCGTGTACAATGTTTTTTAACTTCCTTGTTCCAGGCCAGCCTGAACTAGAAGAGGGATTCCTTCTCAATATAGCTCGTCACCGAAGAAAAGTCTGTGGGAGGAGAATATATACATCAGGGATAGTGATCTGACCTCAGCTATTACAGCTAGCCATAGCTGGCATCAAGAAGAGATTAACATGAGGTTATTCAATATTCTATTAGATAGAGTTCAGATTTGACATTAGTCATGGGTATAAAGTAAATTTTGACTCTGCTTTGGAATTCAAGCTCTCTTAGTTATCTGCCAGCTCCAACGAACTTACAAAAACAATATTGTTATATCATACAAAGGAACGAACACATGGTTGAAACAATGAAAACCCAAGATTTGGCTGCGGAACCCATAGTGAAATGATCAATGTTCGCTGGTGTTTGAAACTTACCAAATTAATTTTATTTCTTTAAAAATGAAAAACAAAGTGAGTATCTGGTTCATGATTGAAATACCAGTCACTTCATATCATTTCTGGAGGTGAACTCTGACAAATGACTCTCTAAGGCAATCTCATGACAAATGTTGTGTATTACTACCACCATGACAAAGTTGTATTCTCTTTTTGGCTTCTCTTTCCACAGGAAAGTCCAAAAAACCATGAGATGAGAATTTTATTGTGAATATGTTATACCGCATCAAGTTTGGTAAAGAAGAACATTTCCTATATTAGTCCAGGAATGCTAAAAAGTTAATAAAATGTGACTCAAGGAGTGCTTTTATCCTATCATCATATAGTTCACAGCACAGTGGATCCCAGATCGTTGATATCTTAACAGAAACAATAACTATGCTCATTTATTTCTTCTCCTAGTCTGAACAGAAATAGGATGGCTATCTCAACTCTTTTTTTTTCTTTTTTTTGTTTGTTTATTTGAAGTTTTTTTGCTTAGTAAACATCAAAACAATAAAAAAAACCTTTGCGAAAAAGAGCTTAGGAGTTTTTAAATTTGTATTTTCTTTTGATAGGGGTACATTTTTCCACATAGCCGTGTTTATGTTCACTCTGACTCACACTGGAGGGAAAGGAGGTGCTAATATCCATGATCAAATCAGTTCATAAATTTACTTCATTGCCTAGTCACACCATCAACACTTGTTTTTCCACTGAATTTGTTTCTCATTATTTTCTCTCTTCTACCTCACCCATGAGTGGTTTTAAACCTACATCAACTGAAAAATGTTTGCAAAATAAATCCCCATGCAAAGAAGCATTGTAAAAGCAAGGTGACTTACCTTTTGACAATACTCCCTCAAAACAGAAAAGTTTTGTGCTTTTTTGGGCAAGAAACTCTCCTCTGAGCTTCTTCTCTTCCCTTGCCTGTCTTACATTGTGGCTTTAACCTCTGCCATTATTATAATTTCCTTAACCAAGGGCTATGATGTCACAACATTTTCATGTTATGATGGACCTCATTGGGTTCTGGATAGAATTACTACCATTCTGGGTGTAGCTATGCAGTTGTCAAAGAAAAAAGAGGTAATATACAAATAAGGAAACAAACTACAAGGTCTGGTTCTTGGCCTATTTGTTCTTTATGCCAATACAGTTTGAATACCAAAATCTCTAGCGTCTTAACCACTAATACACAGAAGCACTTTGCTATCTTCTGGGGAATCAGAAAGCAAACAGCTGATTGACTTATTTCCCCTTTCCCTGCTGAAACCTGTTATTGGTTGAAACACAGGAAGAACCAGTATTTCTACTGCATCTCATTCAACTGCCTAATCAACTTCTTTCTCTGTTCAGCAGAAATTGAATATTAAAATCAGCTATAAGGTAAGTCTATGTGTTGAGGCAGAGTATATAAGGTCTGTTTTCAAGCCTTCTTTGTGCCAATGAATACACTTTCCTGGATAAATGACTTTTGAGGCTGCAAAATCACTGAAAATTGTATGGCACTAGGAGCTCTGCAGAGAGAAATACTTCTGTTTTGAGCTCCACCATTGCAGGTAAGTTGGGTAATCACTGTTACTTTGGATTTTTAAAACTGGATTTCAAATGCTTATTTATTCTCTGCTGGGGATGAGGACTCCCAAAAGAGGAATCCGAAAGAAATCAGCTTCTCACTGTGCTAAGAAAAATATCAGAGCCAACTGAACAAGGTTGAAATCAAAGCTCACCTCAGGTCAGGAGAGTTTAACCAAGAGGCACACTTCCTTACTGAATGCCACAGACATTTATTTTCCCTGCTGGAGTTCTCCACATCTCCCCCAAAAGACAACATTTTGTCCAAGTATCTGTGCAAACTGCTGTGCTAAGAGTGCATAAACCTTACTGGCACCTCCGCCAGTGAACACCTATTTGGCAACAGCCCTGTTTTAGACAGTCTTATGCTCTGTCCTACCCACTCCACCCATACTGAGAGCTACACAGCTAAACACAGGGTAATCTCTCTCTCTTTCTCAAAAAAAAAGGAAAGTCTCTCTGTGTACCTTCCCCTGCAATATACAGAGCTCAGCCCTCACAGTGGCCTGTGGGTTGGATCTGAGTGTAGTCAGAGAGTGGATGCACCCTGTGTGGCACAGAAAGGTGAAGAAATCCTCATCAACAACCTAGAAACAAAGGTCAGACAATCAATCTTCATGGAGCCCAGTGAAATGATCTCAGTTTCTGAGAGGTGCTTTGAGGTATAGGGCCTCAGAATGAGAACACCAAACCCTGCAGCATATGGTCAGGTTAGGAGCCATCACAAGGCACACGTATGCCACAGTTACCTTTACAATATTGAGACTGAGCTACCATTACTAAATGCATGGAAGTTGTTTGTGCCTGGAATGATTGCATTTTAAATATAGTGGAAGAGACTAGTGTCACTGCCGAACATCTGCCTGTTGCGTTAGTGCTGTTTTTACTGCATTAGCTCACAAGCC
>NW_010412406.1:85984-117272 GCF_000710305.1 Buceros rhinoceros silvestris
TTGTCTGTCAGCTTGAAATAAAACTAATCTAAATCTTTACTGAACTCTTTGAATATCATGGCCCCTTCTTTGATTTTGTGGGTTGGTTTTAGCTTAATGAGTTACAATACAGAGGGTGCATGTGGTTAAAAACCCTACTCCCACTCAGTCATTCCCAAAATACATTTTAATGTTCAGTTTCCCCAAGGTTTCTCTGAATTTGTGTCACTGCAGCAATTCCATGCCAGCTCCACAAGCTGAGAACAGGCATCCTGCTCTCACTCAGCTGCGCATCCTCTAAGACATACAGCAAACCACTTGGTGCAGGGGAACACACTCTGTGACTAACACAGAAGTTCCTTCAAAAATGATTACAGAGGTTTTCTTCAAGCCTTTTAGCTCTGGGACTTTCTGACAAACTAAACCAAATCCTTCCTCAGACTCTGTCTTACCAGTTCTAAGCAAGAATGATGCAGGATACATCATGCCATACAAAATAATTTGCTTTCCTTGTAAAAATTCCTGCAATAAAATAATGAACATCAGATGTCTATTTCTTGCTATGTGCTGACACAGCATAGATGGAATGCTTCAACTCTCAGCCTAGAACAGCATTTCCTACTCTTCATGCTATGGATCCGTAAGAAACCGCAATCCAGACTCACATCACAAAGCATTCATCCTTCCGTTTAGACTAAGATAGCTGTCCATGTCTTCCAATGAAATTTCTGTAACCAATAAACAGGCACAGACACTCAGTCCACCTCAATTCCATTTTGGAAGTAGGTACCTCTTATTATTAGCAGAAATCTCCTGCAGTAACTGCTCTTCTGTCTTTGCTGTCTTCATGAAATGCCTGAAATTGGGGGATGATTTAATCTCTGTCTTTTCCAACTTAATCTTTCCCACATTCTTCTTAATCTTGACATTATTTCTGGTGGAAGTTGAATCAGGTAATGACCATAGAATCATTTTGATTGGAAAAGACTCTGAAGATCATCAGATTCAACCATATATCCTGCACTACTAGGTCATCACTAAACTGTATCTCTCAGCATCAAACCTACACGTATTTTAAATATCTCCAAAGAAAGTGACTCCACCATTTCCCTGGGCAGCCTCTTCCAATGTGTGATAACCCATTAAGGGAAGAAATGTTTCATAATATCCAATTTAAACTTCCCCTGGCACAAATTGAGGCCATTTCCTCTCATCCTGCCGCTTGTTACTTGGGAGAAGAGATTGACATCCACTTCACTACAACCTCCTTTCAGGTAGTTGTAGAGAGTGATAAGGTCTCCCCTCAGCCTCCTTTTCTCCAGACTAACCAACCCCAGTTCCCTCAGCTGCTGCTTATAAGACTAGTGCTCTAGAATCTTCAGCAACTTCGTTGCCCTTCTTTGCACAAGCTCTGACACCTCAATGTCTTTCTTGAAGTAAGAGACACAAAACCAAACACAGTATTTGAGATGCAGCCTCACCAGTGCCAGGCACACTGCTGGCTCATACTCAGCCACTATCAACCAACACCCCCAGGTCCCTTTCTGCTGTGCAGCTTTCCAGCCACTCTTCCTCCAGCCTGTAGCATTGCAGGGGATTGTTGAGAATCAAGTGCACAACGCTTGGCCTTGTCGAACCTCATATGATTGGCCTCAGCGCATCCGTCAAGCCTGTTCAGATCCCTCTGTAGAACCTTTATACCCTCAATCAGATCAACGCTCCCAATACAACATCCTTTCTGAACACTCTGGTCTCTCCTGATTTTAAGCCACAGGCTGTAGTTTGTAATCGGAAAAGAAAGTTGATTTTGATTTTGTCTGCAGTTTTCTCCTGTATTTTTCATGACTGTATTTCCTAACTGCATAAAAGCTTACTGGAGGAAATGTCATGCAAATTTAGACAATCCTGTTGCTCTGTCACACACATAATATACAAAGACCAACCTTTGAAAGAATCTCTTCTAAGTTATGCAAGAGGAAATTCAACTGCCAGGAACCAGTACATTTTAGGCATGAGACAAATGGAAATTGTTATCAAATGAGGCACAAGAGCATCAGCTAAGAATTTCAGTGTGCAGTGAGTAAGGTAAGAACTTACAGAAGTTAGACGGTTAATTCTTTTCTTCATTATGTAAGAGTCAGGTACTAAAGGACTTACTGAACTTCACAGAAAAATACAATAATTTGGAAAGATCAAGATGTTGAAATTATCCCTGACCAGACCTTGTAACAATATATGCACGTCTTTATATTTAAATCATGTTCCATTTGATTTATTTCCATTGTATGATCTTATGGACATTCAAATGAAATATGTGCATTTTATTTACAGGTACTCACTGTGTCTATATGAAGTTTTTTTTAAGAAGTGCATTATTTTTTCCAGTTGTGTAAACTTCATTATTTCTTCTTCAAAAATATCCAGGACACTAGTTGAGGTTTTATCAAATCACAAATTTGATAAACTTTGAGGGTAAAAACAGTGCAGAAGAAAATCTGGTGTTTTTTTCCTTGTGGCTTATCTAAATTTGAGAAATTGGTTTCTTACTTTGTGCTGAGGTACATACTGATTCAATTATTATATCTATCTATATTCATAATACCAAAAATATAATACCATATATTATATGGTGTATATAATATAATTTATACTATATAATATAATACCACAGATAAAGGAAAATATGGTAACTAACAGCCATGGTTACTGTAAATGAATTTCACGTGTTTTTTGTTTTGCCTTTTTTTTTCCTGGAAGCAAGTAACTTCATAACCAAGATCTGTTAAATAGTTGCTCTTCTATATGTAAGCAATCTTTTCCAAAGTTACTGCTGGTCATGGTGCTAATTTGTATTTCTTCATTGTTTCCATGTTCTTTCCTTTCTGTGTGTTATTACTTCTATCACAATTGCAGAATCTTTGGAGAAGAAACCAGCATTTTGCTCTGAGGTCATGCAGTATCCACCATGTCATGTTCATATTTTATGAATGATCCTACTGAAAGTATAACCTTTGTTCCTTTTAAGTAGTTGTCTGCCCCCACAAACATCTCCGTAGGAGATTTTTGGTTTCAATGTTGATATAAAATCTTGTGCAATCACATTATTATACTTAAAATTTTGTGCTGTAAGTCTAATGTAACAGCTAGAAGTAGGGATAATCATACATGTATTTTTAATCTCAGGAAGAGCCCAAAGATCAATGTACAACTCACATTTCATGCTGAAAGGTGCTACTACTGACATGAGGGACACCCACAGGACTGGAGTAGGATGGGATGTGCAGAGTTGATACACACAGGCATTTTACATGGGAAAATACTTCTGTGGTGTTAAACTACAAGTTTAGCTTGCGTTTTCAACAGGATCATCTCATGAGTCACACCAAGCTGCTTTGCAAGACACAAGCCTGCTACTGCAAACCACAAGTTTGTCTCAGAGCAGCGACAACATTACTGGGTGCTACCATGTTATATCACGTGATTATCATATTCTTGAGGACAGTCCTTGAAAAGCCTGAGACATTTTTAATGTATGGTTCACTGGATTTATAGTATTATCCTTTAATATCTTAGGGTTTTCCAGGAATTAACTACTACCTTTTACTGTAGCAGTAAATTATATAGTAAATAACAGCTTTTACTATGTTTTTACTGACAGTGTCTAAGAGTAAGCAAGGTTAAAGAACAATGCTAAAAATATCATCATATGGCATGTGCAATATGGTTACATTTAACCTCAGGGTTAGAGACAATTTTTGTAATGTAATTAGGACTCCTCGTTTTTCTTGGCGTTAGATACTCCCTCTGTAAAATGAGGATAAAGGTATTAATCTTTATGATGATGAAGGAAAGTAAGCTCTGCTGTTGAAAAGCCAGGTACTATCATCCTCCTCCTCTCTAGTGGAATAAGTCTTCATATATGTTAAAATTATTCTCCCTATATATTTTTTCCTGTTTCAGCATTTAATAAAATAGCCCCTGGACTCCAGACAAAAATGGTTTTTGTAACATACAATGCTGTCTGGTTTTGTGCAGAAAAACAACAAAAAAAGATCATTACTGTCCTCATGAGTAACCAAAAAGTTAGATTGATTATATTTTGCGTTCATCCACAGAAAAACTTGGAGGAAAGGGTTAGTCTTATTTCTAGAAATAAAATACGTGCTTTAGCATCTAAAGATTTCAAAACTCTTTCAGCATACCCAGAAAATATGTATTGCTCTACATTTTATAAGCAGCATTTGTTCTTAGTAATTTTTTTCTTTTATTTTCATAAAACATTTCCCTGTCATGGCATTAACAATTTTAATAATTTTATAATTTTGCTACAGTTTGTCTTTTTACACTATTCAGGTGGAATACTTTGGTTTCTCCACCCCAACCGTACTTAGCTGAGTGTTTTATAGAGTTTCTTGAATTCAAATATAAAATGTAAATGAGACCCTTATATAAATCATAGATGTAAATAACATCCAGATGGATCAGTACATGTATTTTATAAACAGTCCCTATCTTTGTAATGGGTTAAATTAGAGTTCTGGATCCAACATGTAGTAAGTGGAACTTTCAATCCTCTCAAAGCCTTATTTGGATCTGATCTGCATGGCTGATGTCCATCTCTAGTTAAAAATCTGTTTGCCCAGAGGAAAACTATTCTCACTGTAGTCCCAAATAGTTACACATGTTTCCATGGGTGTCTGTGAAGCCAAAAGTTTGCACAGGCCCACAAAGCAACCTTGTCAGGGGAAAAAGAACTATCAGATCCCATGCTGCAATTGTTTCCTGAATAAAACATTTCAAGACCTGGCATGTCTGGACTGCATACGGAATGAGCATACGTATGTTTATATGCACGTGTTTATGTTTGTATGCAGCTTCCAATTCTAATATATACTAAAAAAGGATTTGAATGAAAACTTGTGCGTTTGCCGTCACCATAAGTGAGAATAAAAGACCGTTTCAAGCTAAAAATGCAATTACTTTCAATATTGTCAGACAGATGTTTTATACAGGTCTACATGAATTTTCTGTATGTACATACATACATGTGTGTTCATATGGGGGTACATTAAAGCATATTTATAACTGCGTGATCTGCTGGCACAGGGATTTTTTTATTTAGGTGGGCTGTGATAGCACCAAACTCAGTGATAGAAAGACTCAGCAATGTTACAGTGAAAGCGCTAGACTCAACAGCAGATACGATGGGGGGTGAACAAGAGTGACAACGACAGCAGAGCCAAACACTTCTTGGTAGCAGACAGCAAATGTTGCAGGCCACAGAAACTGCAACTTGGGAGGCTCAGATTAATCTTTAAGAAAAAAATAAATCATAACCAGGAGTTTAGTGTGGGCAATAGTCCCACTTTGAGCAGGAAGCTGGACTAGGCACATCCAGATTTTCTGTTCTAAGCAGCATTTCTATGGTTCCGTGAAGTGTATTAAAAAACTTCTGTCAGTTATCACATCTTGGAAAAAACCAGTGGGCTGATACAATAACCTAGTGGATTAGTAAGGCTTAGCTGTGGATATTAATTAGGAGGACCAGAGGTAACTGTATTTTCATCCAGGTCTCCACCATATGCCCATTTGTGAAAATATTAATGGGATTTCTCCAATACAAAATAGAAATTGTACAGACTTAACTTATAGTGATTCACACTACAAGATGACTCCTTGAAATCTCTAAAATTTACTTTTTCTTTTATGAGTATTGCAAGTTCAGAAGCGTTAGGCAGCTGTTAGGAATTATTATCTGTATCAGCACTTTGGATTCCATTGTCTGGTTCCAGTGCAATACATCTTTAGCTTCTTTGATCAGGAAAGATCTTCCATTATAAACGTGCCAAAAATGTACCTGTATGTAATATTCATTTGACCCAGCAAGTTCTCATAGATTTATAATTGTAAGAAGTATTAATAAATGGAATTTATTTTAGTATTCAAAAGTAATTTGAAAATTATTTTATTTTTACATTCACTATGTTCTCTACCAAAACTTGATTATGAACTTGATTAAAAATTTTAATTTAATCATTTTAAAACACTTGCAAAGATTCCTAATGCTCCATTCACTGTCTCATATATTTCTACACAGTGTTGCATCCTTTCTTTTAAAACAGAGAATGACCTTGTTCTTGTTGGCTGCAGGCTCAGACATTTTGAGACACTCCCCAAAGGTTCCTCTTTTACTTTTGCTTCTGTCAGAACATTTCTAAATGTAAATGTAGGTACTTTAAAGTGTGTCCTGATTGTTTGATGATGAACGACCACAGATGACTTGACTTCTACTTACTTAGGTACTAATTACAGACGTCTAGCTGAAATACACCCACATTTTGAGTTAGCATGGGAGGAACTTGGATACTATTCTGACAGGTACTAGAATAAAACTTGAAGACTGTCAAACGGGAATCATTTAGGGAACTAATGGCTGAAAAGATGGACCGTAACTAGGTTTTTGTTTTTGGTTTTCAGCCGAAAAATAGAGAAAATATTATCTCCTAGGAAAGAAATATCTCTTTGAAGTGTTAGGAAGATAACCCTGATTTTGCAGACCACTGTGAGTTTCTTGTCAGGAAGATGTTATATACGATGAGAACAAGTTATTGCTTGCTATCTCCTATCGAAGACAGAGGCATAATCACGTATCCCATGCTTTCATCTTGAAACCCAGATGCAGTAAGTATATTTTTTACATGCCTTCAGCTGAACAAGCAGAATTACTGGTTTCTTAATGAAGTATATGAGCCTGTGCCTAACTTGCCAGAATGCTGTACATTCCCTTTCAGACTGAAACACTGGTTCATAACACCCCAATAGATGTATCTGGTCCTTTCATACTCATCGTACATGAGTATCCTTAAAAAGTCAGTGCACATTTTAAAAATGTCACTGCACAGTTACACATCAGTGATCCTCATAGGTTTTTGCTTCTGCCATATGGATCCTGAAGAAAGCCTGTTTGTCTGAACTTACTTTTATAATATTTTGGTTCTGTGATGAGGAGGAATTACAAGTTTATTTTAATTTCCTGTACAGTTTGGTAACTAGTAACAACTGATGCAGATGAAAAGCTAATAGTCTAGTGGAGAAAAGCAAAGAAATGTGATCTCCACAGTTAACAAAAAGTAAAAATTCTTAATCTTCCAACTCCAAACTCTCAATTTTCCCAAGTTTACCAGGGAATATCTCTGTATATACCAATGCCTCAGATTTGTCCTCCTTCTAGTTCTCTTACAAAAACCTTTTTAAAAGAAATAAATAAATAAGAGAAGGCTTCTTAGTTGCCTTCTTATTTCCTATTGCCAGTTTCTCGGAAAACTACTTTGTGATAGTATCTGAACTCAAGAAATAGCACTAGATATAATTTTTTTACCTCCAACTTTACACTGGAAGGCAGCTGGCCCATTCCCACCTGAACCTGCTAGAGAATAACTTGAAAGGTTTCTCAAGACTAAGCATTTGAGCAACTAAAGCGTAAATTAACCATATACAGTGTGGTATTTTATAGCACATTATTTTCAAGAGGAAAGTGGAACTACACAAGAATGACATGCTCTCACCAGAAACAAAGAAAAGGGTAAAATAAACTAGAAAATACACTGAAAACTCTTGCCTGCTTCATAGAAATTGGACAGTAACACAAAAGAAAATCACTTAAGCTCTTGCTTCACTTCTGAAATCAAGATGCCATTCATGTGTTAATAAAGGAGCTGCCTGCTCCCTTCAGTCAAGCATTTTTCTGGGCTGGGACTGCAGTTCTCAGCACCAGGCATCATCACATCTTTCTGAAACTCTCTCATGACCTCAGTCTATGAAGAAATTCCTAAAAAACACTTGATCAGATAAGAATAATGTTTTCAAGCAATAATCATGCAAAGGTTTCCCAGATGGATGATTTTGTGCCATGAATAGAACACTGTGGGTCACTGTTTTTTACGAATAACTTTTATCCTTTTTTCTTTTTCTTCACACAGTTGTCTTTTATTTCCTCACAATGCTGGTGGTAGGAATTGCTCTAGGCCTCACAGGAAGCAACCAGTCAACTTGGAGTTTCATAAAACACAACATACAGGCTCAAGCCTGCCGAGATACACTGTTAAGCACAGAGCTGAGTGTGGGGCAGATATGTCGCCTACATTCAAGCATTCTTTCACCAGTAAATCAAATCATAACATAATCTGATTTAGGATATAGTATGACTACAATGAAATATCCTCTTTGAGCTACCTCAGGTGCTGGAAGGAATGCTAACTGTGCTCATAAAGGTAGTTCTCTCAGCTAATATAACTAGCTTCTCAGCAGCTTACCAATTAGCCTAGACTGAAAGCAATGTTAATGAGCCTCTTCTACTCCCTATGTCTGAACTTCTTCAAATGTCATGAAATATTTGAACGAAAAAAACATCTCTCGGATAAAGTCTCAGTTCCCTTGAAGGCAGCAAAAGTTTAGTAATAATACAAACGAAGAATTTAACCAAGAAGGAAGAGAAGGGAGCATTATACTCTTGTTAGGTATTCTTCACTTTCTCCTTACCCAGAAATAACTCCAGAGTGAAAAGAGTGAAAGAAGAATCAGACTTGTGTTTCGCGCATGATTTTCAGCAGCCTCAGCAATACGAATTGGAAACCACCCATCTAGCTGATGCACAAAGACCACTAACCATACACTCAATAACATATTTCCATTTTTTGATGTCTTTGGATTATTTCAATAGCACAGCTCAAGGCAGCTGCGCTCAGTGTCTAAGGAGTTGCAGCTGTTCATCATGGATGTGTCAGGAAGGAGAGGGTTTGGAGTTTGTTTCCAGGGTTCCTACTGTGTAGAAGGCTGGCAAGGACTGTGGAAAAGGGAGGGTATTGAAAAGAATTTCTGTAAAGCTGTTTCCCATAGTTGCGGCTTTGGTCACATGTGGTGAATAGCTGAGGTGGTTTTTGGTTGGACAGCCTGGGCACTTTCACAGCAACTATCCAGCAGTCAGCATTTTGGAGCTGGTGACTAAATTGTTGAGGTTTTTGGTTTTCAGCCATTTTTCTTGGTATATCTTATGAGGCCAATCATGTATGGATATTTGTAATGAAATAGCTCATTCTTTTACATTTACTCTTTCAGGTTGCCAACATGTAAAGCCGGGTCAGGCTTTCAGTCAAACTCATAATTTTGGGGGAAATACTATTCAAAGACACATAGGGATAAGTACAATAACCTATTGAAAGGAGACTTCCCAATTTATTTATTATAAGAGAGACAGACAAGGTTTTCTGATCCCAAATAAGAAGATGACTTTGCTTTAATTATATCACTGTAAAAAGGCCTGGTGTGTTTGCTGCTGGCCTTTTAAGATCTCAAAAGCAACATTCTTTGCAACACTAAGCAGTTACCATGGTGCAGTGGACTTATTTTTAGCCAATAGCTGGAGAATTTAGCTAGCCAGAGAATGATGTAGATATATCATGACAGAAAACTTGTCACATGCGATTTGTAAAGAAATCTACTGGGCACTTGTTTGGGTAAAAATAAATTACTTCTATTTGATTGAAGTTTTCAATTCTGTGGTTGCTTGAAGCACGAGTGATGAACTTAAATATAAATAAATAAATGATGCTACATTACAAGGGATTTTCCTCTCCAGTTGTAAGTAGAGAAGATATATATTGACAATTTTAATACGGATCAAATGTTTCACAGATTATGGAATCTTTTTCCATATGGCACCCACACAGCACAGTTTTATGTGTCTAGATCTCCAGCTGCATCAATTTATAGGAGGTGTATATACGTACGATGCCTGTCTCTTAGTGTTGAACATATTTCATATCCCACCTCCCACCACTGTAGCAAAGGTAAACAAAGCAGGATTGAGAAGACAGAAGAGGATGACTGAGTCCACCAGCTTTTATGTCAACTCAACCAAGAAGATAGAAAAGTAGTGATGTGTTGCAAGAGGAACCTCATGGAAATTCCTGACAGTTTTGCCATTCTCCCACGGATTTTGCAAATGTTTTGATTAATCCTTCGTACCATAATGACAGTGACTGTACACATTAATACAGATGATGTCTAACAAATGTCTTTTCTTTCTCTTCCTGTGTGTGTATATATATTCACACTCACACATATAAAATTATAATCATCTCTTAAATAGAACTTTTATTACAAGCCATATCCTAAGGAGCTTCACAATCCATAAAATGTGACAAAAAAGCAAATAGGTACCATGTGTTCAACACAATGATGGAGGAGACATTTATGGCACTTAGAGATCGCTGTGATAAACCTACATGGATTCAGGTTATACCATGCATGAAGAAACTTTAGGTTCATTGGAATAGTATACTCATATTCAATGCTTATTTCATATATAAGTTCTACATATGCCAGGACCCTGATGTGATTTAGGTACAGTTTGTCTAATGCCTGCGTGACCGTAAGGTTGAAAACTGCTATTTTCTAGCTGACTGAATGCGGAAATTGAGGGAAATGGTAATGAAGAAGATTCATGAAGAAAAGCCCAGTGTTAGACAGGAGGCTGGCCTCAAGCTAACAAATCCGGATGGCAACACATTAGTCTCTGGTAAAAGGTCTTTACCTGTGCAGGGTTTTCTATAAAAGGATCACTGCACTACCTAGGTAAGTCCTCCAAGACTACAACCACTACAACCGTGAGAAGTACTGTAGAGAGCATACAAGCATCCTAAAATAAGATTACTAAAATAAATAAAGGAGAAAATGGATCTGAAAACCTCTAGCCTTTCATGAAGTAAAAGCTGATAACAGAAGGGAAAGGAAAGCATAATGAAAGTTTAGCTTATCTTTAAAAATATCCCATCTGAACTGTTCCCCATGACAGTCAGCTTATATTTAGTAAAAAGAAACATTGTAAACAAACTAATCATGTGGAATACTAAAGAAGAGCCAACTCTTTATTGTGGTGCTTTATTAATATACAGGAAATGTTGGCCTTGGTAAACTGCTTTGGAACTTAACAGAATGATTCTGACTGCTTCTAAATGAAAGCAAACCAATTTAGAATCAACAACTAACCCCTCTGCAACTTACAGAGGATCAATTCAAGTTTGTTTTCTTTTTTTTTTCTTTTGTCCTAAATATAATTTAGTGAACTTCAGAGACTGAATAACTTCCTGAGAATTTACTAATTTTATACTGTGGTCACTGGTCCTCTGCATTTAAGCTTCTGACTTCTGTGAGCTTTCTAACCTATAATTACATTTTCCGCTTAGAGTGATTTTTTCACACAATCATTTCCCATTATCCTCTAAAATGTCATATTGCCAAAATTCTGATTTATTTGGTAAAA
Organism: Buceros rhinoceros silvestris; assembly: GCF_000710305.1. Taxonomy (NCBI): domain Eukaryota; kingdom Metazoa; phylum Chordata; class Aves; order Bucerotiformes; family Bucerotidae; genus Buceros; species Buceros rhinoceros. Next base: position 97,284 of record NW_010412406.1, read on the forward strand.
ATCCCATAAGATATATCGTGAAACCCATGACACCTATGCCTGCATGAAGGAAATCCATTTTGCCTTAAGATTCCCAATGCTCGATTCCTGGTAGGCTGGTGATAGTTTAATTTCTATTCACACATTCCGTAAATTTATAGTTTTAATTCAGTGGCCGATACAGAATTTTGTCTGATATATCACATGGTATCACTCAGTGATAATCTTCGCTTTATTTTGAAAGTAACTTTTTCCCCCCCATTTTAAGATTTGAAATCTGCCATGTTAAATATGCTATGTTTCCAGGACACAACAGAGTTATGGTGCTAACACGAACTTAAATAATCAGATCTGACATAATCTGGTTCCGTGAAGCCTGCCTACTCACGATTTGCTCTGTCAAGAATGATGAACACCTTTCCATATGTGGTGGTGCGAAGTAGACAAAACTGCTGTAAGTTCCTAGTTGGCTGGTAATTAGTATTTGTGAATATATCAACAAAAATCTACCAGGAAAAAAACCCCAAACCAACCCTACAAACAAACAAGCAAAACACCAAGCTCTGCCTAAAAGATTTTAATCTCTTTCAGTGGGTGTCCACATCATGTTTCCAGGTCTCATTTCTTACAAATTGCAAACTATTTCTAATCGTTAGAGATAGCCAGGTAATTCCTGCAGTATTTTCCCAAATCATCTTTAGTGCACAACTTGTTTTTACTGAAGTTACATGATCTGAAAGGAAGCCATTGAGAGGATAATAAACTGAACCTAAAGCTAACGTATGCAGCATAGATAAGCATCTATGGAAGTATGTTAACATAAATCAAAGAAAGAAGTATATCAATCAGCCCTGGCAACACTGTTCATGCTTAATAGCTGGAAATGGCCACTGAAAGAGAGGAGATTAAAAGAATTTGGTACTGGATAATTAGTAGTAAGAAAACAAAACTTGAAGCATCCAACTTAGGCTGTCTGTGCAAGGTTGCACATCAGCGCAAGGTTGCGCTGAACATCAAAACCCAGGCCAAGCTTAAAACACAATCTGCAAATTTCCTGCTTTGAACTGGTATGCTGGTCAGACACCCATTCTCATTATCCATGAGGGTATAACATTTCTGTCATAGTCATGCAACCTTGCCATAAAAAATGCTATGATCATTCTTTGAGGAATTTTAGTCCTTTGTTATGCTGACTACATGTAAATGATTATAAAATATTTTAAGTCATTCAGTTCATCTGCATTTGTATTTTGAATACAAATCTCTTTTCTCCAAATATTTTAATTCAAATTCAAGGGAAAAAGTGAAATTGTTTTGGCTTTAGGCGTACTTAATAAATAGTGTAAGAAGTCTTACACTGCACATGTTGCAAAGTTAATAGTTTTGTTACTTTATAATTATTATTGTATAGAAAAATTATATTTTACATTAAACCAGCAACTTCTCTAACAAATACTTGTTGTGGATTCCACTTTTAAAAAGATATTTGATTATTTGTAGAAACCAAAATGAAAACTTTCAGAATTTCATTGTACTTTTTCAGTAAAAGCAGATTTCTGCTAAATCAGACGCATTGTTGGTATTTACTGAAACTGCAAGAGTATGGGAAAATATTCAGTCTAACTTTGAAAAAGTAATTTTTTTGTTCTTTTTATTTTTCATATCCGCTTTTGGATCTCAACATTATTTTTCAGTAAGACTTTGCAATTTGTACATTAACATGGAAATTAGAACATGATTTTCTTGGACACTGGCCGAAACTGATGATAGAATTACTGGAGAGTGTAAGGGAAATACAGAAGAGAAAAGGAAGAAGATAAAATCAATTAATAAAAATCCAGGAAAGTCATTGACAGAAGTGACAGAAGAGATTACAAGAGGAGAAAATGTAATTTTTAGTTTCCTGAGGAAAAAAAAAGCCAATGATAATAATGCATTGCTGATTTGGGTTACAATTACTTTATAAAAGTGCAAAGTAAATGGGTGAAGTACAAAATCTGCACAAGATTTTTGGAAGAAGTTAACAAAGTCATTAACTATGCACTAGCAACTCACCAATAACCAATGAACCCCAGTCCATAAATACAATTTTTGTGTTGACTTATTTGACTAGTTAGATTCAATAAATCTTTAAATCAGTCTTTCCTTTGGAGGTATCTTTTATTGTGCTTTCACATTCATGTAGCTTTATTGATTGTATCTTCTTCACTGCCATATGTTAAATTGCAAGCAATAAAATTGAAGCATTAAATCACATTCCTTTCCTTTCATGTGTCACTTACCTATTGGGAACATATGTTACACTGGCACAATAAAATTTGCCCTAAAGGCCTAGTCTGTGTACAAAATGCTGTGAAAGTGGAGGCATATAAAAACGTCCCTGTATCCTAATTGAAGATTACGCTTCAATGGAATAATAGTATAAATATTTCAAACATAAAATGTGACTTGTAATGATGTAATAACAAATTCTCTGGAGTCTGTGCCCATAAAAAGAACACAGAAGGATGTCTGCAGAGGGTGTCTTCCGGCAGAGTTTACCACTTCACCTGCCATCCAGGCCACAATATTTTCCTGAAAGGGTTTAAGGCAGGCACTGTTTCCACTCAGTCGACTTTTGTGCCAGATTAACCCAGCACACATTTATTCTTTACAGAACACATTTTTTTGCTATTCATCCAAGACAACTGAGAGCTATGCAAAGAAACTAATATCAATTTCATTATGTTTTAAAACAATTTTAAGAGGAAGGAAAATTAAGTATTCTACATAGTGATGAATGAGTGGCTTTAATTTGTGTTATACCTCTGTACCTTTGATTAGTCATTAGAATTGGTTTCAGCTTTGTTTTCTCTTTTGGAAAGACTTATCCTTTTATGATTGCTATTTTTATTTTGCCAAAGACACAGTTCTGACCCATTACAGCTGCCAAACCAGAAGTCATGGAGTATGTCTTCCAGAACACTGAATCCTATCCTAACTAATACCTAACTAATTGAGATTAGGATATAAAACATTCACTTATGCCTTTGTTAGATCCAGACTGAATGGTTATGTCTGAGAGACAGGCTGTTGAACTACATAACTGTTCTGATCCAGTTCTAATCTTTATAAAGAACCAGAGTAGATACTGAGATTAAAACATCAGGTTTTAGTCAAAGTTTTGTTCCTAAACTCATAAACACCAGGTGATCCTCATACTAAAGTCCCTGTACTTTGATTAAAAACTTATATTACACAATGTATGAATTTGTTAAAGGAAGTGAAAAGTTCTGAATTTTTTTGTTTTGTCAGCAAGCATAGTCTAGAAAGCTTTGCTCATCTTATTTCTTCCCTCTTGGTCTGGCATGGGCAGAGATTGTTCAGTAGCAAGAGAAGCATGGCACAGCAGTTTGAAGAAAGTGAAGAGATTTTATTTTATAGATGAATATCGAGTTAGTTCAAACCAGAGAGTATATAATTGTCAAAACCACACTGGAACTAACTCACCTATTCTTCCTGAAAGTGCCATGGGGTCTTCATTTCACAACTGGTCCGTGGGACATGAGAGACTATTGTTTGTTTCATTGCAAAAGACTGAAACACTGAGATTGAAAGTAACTTGAGTTGCATTTCCAAAAGAAAGAACAATGGTTAACTGACATTTGCTAGAACATGAGTCCAACAAAACAGCTGGAGTTTGAATGAAAAGGACTTCTATTTCCATTATAAAAATGAATTTTCTGTGTTGTCTGGGAGAGATGTTAGGTTTCTTCATCTCCTCCAGGATAATAGTGCTGCAGTCTGACTGTACTTATCTATCTCATACAATTCTTTTTCTTCTGACTAGTCCTTGCAAATGAATTTTTCAGTAAAAAAATCAAAACAATGTCCAACTTAATGAGCATTATAGAACATTGAGAAATGCTGTCAGTTCATCCGACCCTTATTATTTCATCATGAAAAGTCTGATCCTGAGACATTGCTTTTTTATTCTCAAGCCCAGGAGGGAGCAAATCAATTGCAAATGCAAAATTTGTCAAAGGCTTTGGGCCCAACCCTTGAAAACACAAGTACAGCCCATGTTAAATGGCTGTGGTCCATAAAAACTACAATGGGGGTGGTGGGAAGGAGTCTTCAATCCTGGCCAGAAAAACTGCTTACGCAGCTGGGTCACAGATGCTAATTTAGAGGAAGGGGCACAGAAGTGATAGCAGGCAATATATCTGTACAGCTTTTTAACATATTACATACTTCCATGGACTTAAATTATCAGTATCAAACATAAAAGATGTTAACAATCTTATCGGACATATAAGAAGTCCTCTGACAGCTGTTGTTGCCCTTTTTGTGCCACTACAGTTCTTTAATGATTGCATCATTCCCATGGATATGTATCCTAGGGTAGGATATCCCTCTTCAAATTTTAGCTATCTGAGGTTTGATATTTAAGTGTGAGCCAGTTACCTTTCCTCTACAGCAAAGAAAGCTCTTTCGGAGACACAGATGCCTATTTTACAAAAAGGCAGATCAGCTTTGGATGTGCCAACTTCTTTTTGTCGGTATAAAGGGAATTTAGGTTATTTGATCAGATATTAACTTCTTTTAGAATCTATTCCTTGTTCCCATTTATTATTAATATAGACTTGAATTCTACAGATACCAGTCACTCTTAAGGCAGTCCCTTCCTGGTCAACTAGTACCAGTATTTGCAAAGGGTTAACCAAGCTGTCAGGTACTACTCAGTGAGTAAGCATGGTGGAATCTGGCTCTCTGCCCAAGTATGTTGAATGAAGTTGGCTAAGAATGCTTGATTTACTGTGAACAAATAGTTAAAGCAAAATTCAAACCAGATAAATGGATCATTCATGTCACAGTCACCCACCACTACCACCCCCTGCTACTATGACATTATGAATACAGAATATCATTATGGAACTATGACTGTGAAGCTTAACTGTATTGCTAATTCTGTGCGTGGCTACACAGGCTTATCTCAGTTCTGTGAGCATAGTTCCACAGGGTGCAATCCTGTAGAACCATAAAGAAAAATAATATTTATGTATGTGCAACTGTCTTTGTACTGCGTAGGGTGAAAACACAGCATGGCAAAAGACAACATGTCTAATAAAAGCCTAGTGTCTGCTCATCTGTGGCTTGATGTACAGAAAAAAATAGTGTATGCTTCATTTAAATCATAGCTAGGTAGATAAGCCCAGTTGACCATCAAAAAAGCAGAGTAAACTGGTCTGCACTGAGGTTTCTGGTGTTACAGACAAGCTATCTTTAACCAAAGGAGTTCACCTAAGCTAGGCTGGACGTCTTTATACCTGCACCATAAGTATATACATAAACACATATACACAAGCCAGTACAGCCTACAGCTATTCCTTGAACAAAAGCTGTGTCAGAGCTATGACAATAAAAGCCTCTGACGTTTTGAAACTACTTGGAGTGGGTTAATGCTTTGAGATAGATCTCCCCAGACAGGTCTTTTACAGTGAACTCACCAAAGAAGTCTGAAAGGCTTTTAACCTGAAGAAAGCCAGATTTCATTAGAATACACATTAAGACAACTCCATAAACACAGCTCTTCAAAACTCAGTCAAACACAATAGAAAAGGGTTTATATACAACTCTCCACTGTGTCTCTGCAGGGATGTTCTCAGATTCTAGCCAGCTCAGTAGCTTTGGGTTGCAGCAAAATTGGCACAGCTCTTGGTGGCTCTGGGAAAGTTTCCTTGCTCATTTCTGATGCCTGCTTGTCCCAGCTGCTCCTCTCAGCGAGATCTCCCACTCAGCTGTGTGGGACTTTTCCGTGATATTCTACCTGTTGCTGACCAACTTTCAGTCTCTGAAAGCTTGTCTTCTCTGAATGAACTAACTCATTTCCAAGGAAAGAACAATTTTTCCACCCAGGGAGCTTCAGCTGACCCAATCATTTTTCTTAAGAGAATGTAACACATGAACAGAAGCAAAGGAAGACCAGTACCATCAGTATATATATATATATAATAGTAGTCTTTCCTTAGCAGTGATATTATTTACTGATCCTAAGCATGAAAAACAGGATACAAGGAAGGTTTAGAGGACCCAATGCAAGATGCAAAGTGCTCAAAGACTGACTGAATCAAATCTATGGCAAGGACTGGTTCACCTATGCAGGATCCTAGGCTTGATCCCTGCTCACTTCAGAGGGATTGTTCTAGATGACCTTTAAAGGTCCCTTCCAACCCAAAACATTCTATGATTCTATGATATTTTGATGCAAAGTTTGGCTAAAGGGACGAAGTAGTGCCTTATAATTATCGAACTTGCAAGATACATCACAGGAAGAGAGATTCCTCAAAGAAGCCCAACAGAACAAAACCTTATAACCAAGACTTTGCATGCTGTGAAGTGACTTCAGATGAGACAAGAAACACTAAATCCAGAATAGCTATGAATTATTTTATTCTTTAGGGAACTGGCACCACCCAAGAGATTTAGTCTACCCGAGTTTCAGAATCTGGGAAAAAACCCGAACTGTAGACCTCAACCTCTCTTCATTACAAGAAGAGATTCTTGGATTTGGTTGTTTTGTTTAATTTTTTTCATTTATTTAAACGGGAAGAATAGTGGTGGTAATACATACTCCATTGCTTCCAGGGAAATTAATAATATTTTTTTTACTAAGTGTAAGACATGTTGATACTCCTTAAAGTAGGCTGCACGAGAAAATTGCATCCAAAGCCACTCTTTGCTTGAGCTGGGCAGTTTGGGGCAGAGCAATATGCATATGGGGAAGTTTTCAGTTCAAAGAAGGAAAGTTACAATAAATGTTCATAGCTAAGGGATTAATTGCAAAGCCCAGACCTTTCTATCCAACATGAAGTCATATTTGATGACAGAGTTTCTAAAAGGTGTTTCCTAATCTCTCCTAGCAAGTCACCGAAAACCAATTAGGTGAAAGTAAATTGGATTCCTTAAAATAAAACCGATTCATTGCATAATAAGTACATACGAAACACAAGTTTTAATGAGATAGAAGTGCATTACCTAAGATGAATAACTTTTAATTTTTTTTCATCCTAAACCTTGCAACCAATCAACTCTTGAATGGAGAAAATTTCTGGAAAATTTCTATCCCCTAGAAAAGCATATTGTTATTGGGTTTAGCACTTCTGATGCATTTTTATCTCCTCCTTTCTTAGTTTAGTAAAAATACAGAAAAACTTGGCAACAGTAATATTTTCAAAAAAAGCCCTCTTTCAACAAGAAGCTACAAGGAAATTGTTAGACAATATTTCATGACAGACGTCATATGAACAACCATTTTTAGCTTGATTAAAGTGAAAAATTTCTGACCTTAAACTAATTGCTATTTGTATAGTTTCTTGACCAGAAAACTAACTACGTAAACTTCTTTGTCAACTTTTGTGAAAAATCAGCAAAACTTTCTGGTTTAGTTACGACATTGGTGAAACAATTTATTTTTTGCTCTACAGTTTACAGTTCAAAAATATTTGTTTGCTTTTTGCTTTTGCCAATTCACTGTCATAGGCAACAAAGGGAGCCAACAGCTGAAGCGTTAAAAGAAAAAAAGAGATAAAACATATTTCAGATATCGGTAAACCTACTCCCAGAATGGATAATGGAAGTGGACTGAGGCATGCTAAGATGAAAAATATAACTTTTGTACGGAGTTTTGTTTTCCGAAAAACTTCCAGCTTTTTATGTGAAAGCACTCTCTAACTCTTTCTTTTCTCAAAGGTGCTTAGAATTTCTTGAGAGGAAAAAAACCCACAAACCAAACTCTGAAAGAAATGAGTCTGCTTCCTTCACATCTTTTGTTCACACTCACCATGTAGCTCAGGTTTTTCTGTAGAAGGGCCAAGGTGGGAGATTTGCCTTTTGTCCTGTTTCACCCAATCAGCAAAGCAAACCATCCTAGGGAATACTTCAGGAAACTAAACCTCCACTTCTTGAAGAGTAAATCTGTTTAATATTAATAGCAAACGATTGACAGTACCCACCCTTGTAGAAGGGCGATGAAACTGTTTTTCCCGTCTAACATTCCAACATGCTATCTCAGAAATGTAATACCTAAATCCCATTTAGAGAGGTATTTCGAAGTCCTCCCACATTCACGGGGTTTTCCTGGGGGGTGAATTTATTTTTAAAATCTCTGCATATTTGCTTGTCCAAGAGAAGGACACCAAATGCTGTGCCTATCAATTACTAAATTCATATACGTGATCCATTTGGAAAATATTGCAAAAATTTGAAACTGTAAATATCTTTGCAAGCTGCAGAAAAATCAGATCGATATGCTTAAAGGTGCTGTGAATACATGGGTGCCAGATGCACTGGACTACAGAAAACACCACTCCTTTTTGGTTTTTAATAGTTAGAGTCCACATGTCAGGCTAGTGGTAAAAACAAATTGGTTCATTAAGGCCATTCACAAACTGATGAGCAGAGTAACCTTTTACTGAGATAAAAGTAAAGAAAACAGGGACTCGTGAGTGTTTAACATGATCAAACTAATGGCAGTACAACTTTGTATTTATAAATGCTCTTAACCACCTGGTTTTCACAACATAGAGCTCAGGGTGGGGTTATTGTTCTGATTCTCTTGTAACACTGCCATGTTAGAGAGTAGGTTTTCCAAAATAAATATAATCAAAACAATCTTAGGCAGTTGTGCATACCCCAAACACCCCGCAGGACGAGGCACAGATGTGAACAAACAGCTCAGATGTACACTTTATAACTCTTCAGCTTATTTTCTGCCGAATTTAAGGGGGAGAAGTAACAAGCAATATTCTTTACATAATTCAGAAAATATTCAATTCCAGCCATCACTATCTCAAACTAGTAGACCTGCTCTTGTATTTCAAATCAGCTGGATGCTATCTATTCTAGTACGATTGCTGTATTTTACATGATTGTACGTGGTCCAAGTTTTGATTATGGCTTGTGGGCATTCTTGCAATACAAATTGATTGATGTATAGGTTTTTAGTTATAATATTAAAAAATGTGTAAGGCAAACTAAAACCAAGAGGATAAGTGCAACAATTAGCACAATAGTTCCATGAGAATCATAATTATAATATTGAGAAGCAGAGAATACTTGGGAGAATTAGACTGTTAATTGAAATAATTTTGCTCTTCATAAATATATTTGAAGACTTATTTGTCCACAATTTAGTGATCAGCATCTGGGATCATTGTGGAGGAGATTATTCTTTTGCTCTGTGGCTTGGATTTTTCTCATCAAAACATAGCTGGCTACAAAACAGGTTTAGCTTGATTTCTACAGTCTCACTGTGCCTAATGCGAAAAGGTAGGGTCGTTTTCCCCTCTCCTTTAGGACTGGATGAACTCTACCTATGAAAGAGTTGATAAGAAAAAAACTTGTTTCCTTCTGTATGAATTATCAGGATGATGTTTTTTATAGCAGTCCTCAATTTAGTCTTTCAGTATTGCTAATGTGTATATCCAATGCACTTTTCCAGATTTCAGCTACTTGAACTGTTTACGTTATCACAAAACCCCTTTGGGGTGCAAAGGATATAGATTTGAGGTATATCAGCACAACATTCTGAAGACTTTTGTTTAAGTGACTCATATTAGACTTCTATCAGAAATAAGTAAATTTACAGAATAATGTTCTTATGACTCTACTTCCATTATTAACGATGAGCCACATTTTCTTCTGGCATAAACTGGCACACCTTCTTTGAAATCAGTGAGTCTATGCCATTTTATTATAACCAGGAATTGAACCCATTGCTTCTGAACCAGCTTCTGCATATTGATCCTCTGTGAAACAAAGGTGTTTTGGTTTTGAGTTGAGCCCTCAGGATTGTACCAAATACTCCAGCAATTTTGCATGCCCAGACTGTGGGCTGTTGGTGTGTACAGCAAATAGGCAGATGATACACAGAAGACCTGGAAACTGAAAGGAATTACTGTCTGAGCTATTTCACTCACCACATGTGTTGCAGCTTTACTCAACAAAACCAGTTTGTTTCATTAGGGTTCTCTTTCTTTTCTTTTTTATCCTGTTATCTAGAGATACTATGATATATTTGGGTTATAACCATTTTGAAAATGTTGTTATAGTTAATTTTTTGATAAAGTGCCCAGAAGCTTTTGCACTGAAGGAAGAGAGCTTCATAGTGTAAAAAATTTAGCATGCAAATTTAAGTTTCAGTCTTACAAACATTTACAAACATGTTCATTTCAGAGTTAGTCAACCTAATGTTTCTGAACTATGAATGTTTTGCAAACATATGGTATGAACAGATGATATAGAGCAGGATAATAGGAGTTTATAAGAGCAGACTAAGATTAACATGGCTGAGTTCTAAAGTTAGCCAGCTACTGAATTTCCGAAACCACTATAATTCATTTTGGCATGTAGGGTTACTCTGTATAATTGCTATAACTGGGATTAACAATTTGCATTTTAAATACCATGACTATATATTTACTTTTAGCGACATTTCTTAAAATATTTTTTGTTTGAAATTTTTTACCACTAATTAAAATGGAGTTAATACTACTGCTATGTTATTCAGACTTCAAGAAATGAAACTTTTTTGTCCAAGGAATTCACTCTGCACATTAAATATATTCTATAAATTTTGTGGATTTACCCTTATCTGGTCATATGAAAACTGATTTCCAAAGACTACGGGAATAATTTTAGCCACTTTTTCTTCTTTGGTAATTTTTGTGCCAAAGATGATTCAGAAAAGAACATCTTTTTTCCACTGAAATATTTGGCTACAGAATGACTATTAAAATGAAAGGAAATGTAGCATGTAGAGGAATATGGGAGAAAACTTTGAAAAGATGGAAAAAAATACTAGGAAAGAAAGGTGGCATAGAGCAAAGTGAGATAAATCCCTAGTGCAAGTACACTGTGTGTGCTGGAACTAGGAAAACTAAGAGATTAATGTGATACCACGGGTATGAAAGAAGACAGGAATGAGGGGCTGAATAGGTTAGTACTGTACTGTGCACACCAAAAAGAGATACCAACATTTCAGACAGGAAAAAGACATTAGGAAGAAGCAAGCCAAAGGTGATCAGGCATGATCCAATTTTTTAGCAGGATTATTGGAGAAATTACGTTTTAATAGATTTCAAGATGCAAAGATGCCACTATAGTTATCCGTTTCAGACTCTCACACCATAAACCAAAGCATTTAGCTAATGAGTTTGCAACATGCACGTAATTTTTGATTGAACCAGTACCTATCTTTCAGGAAGGTATCCTAGAAGACTCAACATGCTGAAGATCTACACCAAGGTTATTCAAGTCACTAATAAACCACCCTATTAAGCTATTATACTGTTTTCCTCACAGTTTCAGCCCTTGGACCTACTTACATTTCCTGCTGGATCAAAGACTTTCCTGCAATTTTAGCAATGTCATGGACCATTAAGATTCGATGATGACCTGAGTGTAAAAGAAAATGCACCAGGTCTATAGGAAAAAAAAAAAAAAAAGGAACAGTGCAGAATGGCAGATTTAGGCAAATTAGGAGCACTAGAAGAGAACTGAGAGGAAATATGTGATGTCAGTTTTCTGAAATAAATTCCTATCACAGGAGAAACATGGCAAAAGGAATCACATTTTTACCAGATGCATGAAAAGCAAAACATATGGCTTGTTTGTCTCACATTTTTTGCATATTTCTTCTTGTGTTGACAGACAGGTTTTGGAAGATGGAAAGTGCCTTTCATTTCAGTGAATTGTCCGTATACTTTTTATCATTCTTACTATTATTTTGCCATCTTGAAAAGGACTGTTTAAAATGGTTAAAAATTATTCCAAAGAAAATTAAAGCCAGGAATACATTGGAAAAATTCAAGAACAAGCCAGAAATTTTTAATGAAGTCCTAAAATTTCATTTAAGATATATAATTGGGGGGGACCTGCATTTCTTTCAAATTCCTGCGGAGGGGGTTTTAGCAGTAGAAGAAAACAGCATTTACATATCCCTTTATTTGTCAGGATAGAAGAAAATGTGTACAGGCTTTACTTTAATTTCCCCCTTTTTTTTTTTACTACTTTTTACCTGTCGCTGAAGAATAAATCCTATTCTTTTTGCAGACAGTGAACAAAACAGATTCAAGGAAATGGCTTCTTATTTTTTAAGACTTTTTCATTTAAAAACAGAAAAAGAAAAAAGAAAGTTCAAGTTGCTGCCCTCCCACCCCACACAATAACAGAAATTAAAAAAAAAAAATATGCTAGTTAAAGAGCTAAGGTAAAGTCCTGAGGCACCTGACCCGCAGCAAAAAAATTACAATTTTTTCTGCACCCGTGAGTATGACAGTGCCTAAATGTAGACACTTGGTCCTGGGAATAGGCTTCACAGGTTTGTGTTAGTCGAAGGAGACAGTTTGGCAGCTGAGATGGTCTCTGCATTACACCGTGTACTGGGCAACAGGGCAGTGAGACACAGTGATGGGATCTGCCCTGTTCAAGGCCTCGAGTATGTCTCTTGAGCAGAAGCATTTGGTCTTGTTTCACAGATGCTAACGCTACACCTGGATGTCCTGGGAACACGTCATCAGGACATCTAAAACGTCTCCAAGCTCAAAGTGGTACCTCCATTTGGACATAAAAATAGATATATGAGCCAATACCTATCTTCTTGCAAGACTTTTCATCTCAAGGAAGACTTGTTAGCAGCACAGAGCACTTGGTGACCTCTTCAGTTTATCAAGTTCTGGGTACTGAAAGTAAGGAAGTGGATGCAACGCTTTCCACACAGAAATCGTTAAAGGGAAAATTCTATTTATAAATGTTAATTTTGTGGCCCATTCTTTCCTTTTATCTTTTTCCCAGTTTGTTTCTCCATCCTGTAATTTTTGAAACAATTTCTTTTTTTTTTTTTTTTCCATTCTGAGTAACGGTAACTCAAAACTATGATAACACTTCTGTATAACTATACCTGTGCCAACAGTTAAGCATTCGAGTTTAGCACAACATGTCTTTGAAAATGATCCCAAAATTATGATTTTGATTATGAAGAAGAGAAATTATAATTAGTAATTAATTTCCAACCTATATCTTGGCCTTCAAGGTAGAACTACTCAATTCATGTTACAAGGATGGAATTGGGCTATAAGTAAGGAGAAGTCTGCTGAAATGCATTGTTTAAAAACAGGAGTAAAGTGTAGTCAGTAAAATAAAACAGCAATCAATAGGGCCATTCATGTTCATAAGTATCTAAATACCTTTGGGGTAACTAAGGATATGTTTTGCATGAAGGAGTAACAAAGTTCAATTCATGGATATGCTTTCAGCCAAGTACTTTAACGGTATGCAACAACTCTAATGAGAATCTGCCTGAGAACGAGTTGTGTAAAAATTGAATAAGGGTCTGAGACGTGTCTTTGTATGATACCTTTATAAATCACTTCTTCAGAACTGAGGAGTCAGCATGCTGCTATGCACAGCTGCTTGCCCAGAGAACTTCAAATAAAAAAAAAAGTATAGAACAAAAACTAATGTGGAAAAACACCATAGAGCTGAAAAACTAGACAAGCACAGTTTGTACTGGATCATTAGTCATGTATTGGCAAGTCCTGATTATCAAGGGTGTCACCAGCTCAGAAGTCATTTGGCTTTCTGATTTAGCCTGTAATTTAGCCTGTAAATATCTAGTCACATGCTAAATAAACCAGTCATTTTTGCCCATGTTATTTTAGCATAAGATTCTTTACCTATTTAGATACTCTAGTGAAGGTCTGTTTCAGAGAATGACCAAGAAAAATCCTGCCCCATGGAAGTGGACTGAAATGGTGCTTTTGAAGTGAGCAAAGGATTTTGACAAACAGCACAGATTAAGAATACTATCCAAAGAGTTAAACACATTTTGGAACTTAGGAATTTCCAGAAAGTTGAAATGAATACAGGTTACCCCAATGTACATGCACAGAAGATGAGCAAAGAATGTTTTATCCATTTACAAAGCAAATTAATTAAGTCTTTACCATTTCTCCAGATGCATTAGATTAAAAGGAGATCAAGCTGAGGAGACTGTTTCAGACTGCTGAAAGCAAACACTCCATTAAAAGCAGATTAACACTGAAAGCACAATTGTTCTACACATTTTTCTTCAAGATTTTAATGTCACCTACTAGGGTGCAAAATACAGATGATGACTGGAAACGCTGGATCAGAGACTGAAGGTGAATTTAAGGTGAGAAATGTCTTAGAAACAGAAAGAGAGGAAGAAACACTGAGTTTATCCAGTCAGGAAATCTAGAAGATTAACTGATATGATGGCATAGTTTATGCTTTTCCTTTAGGGGTAGTGTATTCATTAATAGCTAGAAGATATCAAAAGATATCAATGGGAGATCCGCAACAAGAAGAGTGCCCTTTTTTTTTTTCCTAGGAGCAGAATTCAGCAAATCTGCAGGGAAATACAAAGGTCTAGGCAGGGAATTGTTTTCCAGCTAAAAATGGGGAGAACATACTAGGGTAGGTCCATGACTGGATAAGTCAGAGAGGGTAGGTTTTCTAGCGTTTGCATTGTTTAAAAACTGTTCTAGATTAATAGGTTTCTATTGCCAGGAGTTTGACATTCCTAGACATTTATTAGCCTTCCCTCAAATATTTAGGGGATAGTTAAGAATTATTGAGATTTCGTTTTATTGGCAATCCAAGAGTTATTTCAAAAATATTGGAACGTACTCCATGTTTCAGGGAGAAATCACTAGAGCAGAAAAACTTACCGAAAAAAGTTTTTATGGCGATAACTGAAACAATCTTTTAAACTGGGTGGGCTTTGTAAAGGCTCTTACCTTTTATCTTTGCCTCTAGATAAAAAGCACGTTGCATCTTTAGGAATACAGGAAGGATAAAAATGAGGAATAATACTTAGAAACAAAAGCAGTAGACTAATACATACATGATTTACTAATGGTCATTTGACTCAAAGGTCAGAGTTTTGTTCTCTATCAACCAATCACAACCACTCAAATAACATCAGCATATTGCACTGGCAGAGTAATATAGCAGTAAAAAGAAAACATATTGGCACTTGACAATAGTTTGGAACAGTAAAGTGGCACAGTGATATAGTAAGTGAGGTCAATGTCTAGCTAGGAACTGTAATTTTTTACGAGCCCATCTGGAAAAGCTGGTTTATGCTCAAGGTTCTTGGTAAGCAGAGATTTGGCCAGACTGGTGGAAAAAGTAATGTTTTTTAAAAAAGTTCAGCATTTGGAATGGTTTCCAGCTTTTTATTTTTGATCACCGAGGACAAATGGCCACTAGGACTGCAGAGCACTCCTTGGGGCTTAGGATCAGTAAGAAAACCAGTGATGCAGCTGCAGATCCGGCACTAGTGATTTTAGGCTGTGGGCTTTTTATTTTAAAAGATCCTCAAATACCGTTTTTCTGGCCGGTTGTTTAGTCAGGTCTGTTGGAAACACATACCTATTTCTCCCCCTTTTCCACCTTGCGACAGTACTATTTGCTTTAGGAAGTCCAAAAAAGAGTTTAACAATAACGGTGATTATTTCTGTCACCTGCGGCTCAGTAGATGGGCTTAAGCAGAACATGAATGTATATTTGGAGCCCAGACAAAGCCTCAATGGAACCTAAACTACACTTTCAAAAGTCCACGCCATGTTTATGAAATATTTTCTAATATTTCACATGCAATTACATTTAGTGTCTGGCTGCCCTCTAACTTACCAGCCTCCACTTTGTGGCTTCCATAGACAATAATTTAAACATAAGAAACCAGAAAAAATCTTTTTATTTCTGTCTATTTTATGGATTTTAGGAGCTGAGTCAAAGTGAGTTTACCGATGGGCCAGACAGGGATGTATGAAGATGAAAATAGATTTCAGACCTGTTATTTATTTCAGGAAACATCTGTGGGTGGTGAAAATTAAACAATGTCATCTACCCTGAGTTTTATTGGACTTGAGATTCATTTTCTTCTTCTATAGGGAAAATAAAGCTTGAGCAATCATGACTATTCTAAACTGAAATCCTGTTTTTAGAAAGAGGTGACCTTAAAAATCAAAATTTATTATAAGATCCACATTTTCTCCGAAGCTGAGGGTTTTTAGAGATGTAGTTATATTGCTCATAACAGATTTTGGGTTTCTCATGAGGTAGTTTCATGGCTCCAGATCATTGCTTTGCTGAAGTATGAGGACATCCAGGTCCACTCCTCACTCTAGCAAATGGGAAATACTGACATTGTCTTGTTTTTCCCTCAACTCCATGTAATTTGGCTGCACTTCCCTTTTCCAGAACAAATTGTTTAGATCAAATTATGGTGTGTGTACCAATAACAATGGTAAAGCTTCTCCAATGTGCAGAATAATATCTGGTCTACTGCCTTTTCCCCAGAGAAGATGGGATACAGCTGTTTGACCAGTAAACTGTCCACTCACCTAAATGAAACCTGCACGATCTACTGCAGAGGTGGCAGATGCTGATGATGTTGCTGCCAACAGCTTCAACTCAATTCTTACTCTGTGGTGGCATTGTCTATTCAGGAAGTGCAGATACGTGGAATTACACCTTTTTGGATATCTTTTCTAACATCAAAATATAGCTCCAGTTTTCAGTAACTTGTAGTTTAGTCTGCAGTCAACATGGTCTTGTGGGAGCCTAACCTGGGTTACAGACATGGTTGATTAAGGATCCTTTTTAATTTATTTTTGAGCCAGTCTTTAAACTTGTTATGGTCAAAAAGGAGAAGTAGAAACTTGTAAGGAGTCAT
Source organism: Buceros rhinoceros silvestris (assembly GCF_000710305.1). Lineage (NCBI taxonomy): Eukaryota > Metazoa > Chordata > Aves > Bucerotiformes > Bucerotidae > Buceros > Buceros rhinoceros. The sequence goes on from NW_010412406.1 coordinate 114,007, forward strand.
CTTTTGGTACCTAAATCATATAAAATAGATCAGTCAAATATTCTCTAGAAATGTTTTGGTTTTTTATCAGTCTATGGAATGAGTGTGTCCGCATTGCAAGCATTTCAAGTAAGGTCAGACGAATCCCAATATTTGTGCAGAAAATGCTCAGAGTGGCTTGGAATAGTTTGATGAAACTGGAAATATGATAAATTAAAGATGATTTGGATTATTCTTTCAAAAGGTTACACAAAGTAGTCATAGAAAACCTAAGTCTGAAAATCTAGAGAATGCAGATATTATGGTTGTGCATATATCTATAAGAAAGTGTGTACAGTCAAATGCCAGCTCTTATTTTCTACAGATTTATGTTCTTTAAATGGGGCCAAATGTTAGAATGCTGCTTTTAATCAACATCCAATCTGTGACATTGGCCAGGGGCAGATATTTAGAAACAAGTGTATGAAACTTTCTGGTAGATGATAATCATATGAGAAAGGAAGGATAAGGAAGTTCCTCTTTATTCTCTACCAAACAGTGGTGTGTTGATGACCTGTACGATAAGAAATCAGAAAAAAAAGGAGTAAGTGGGTGACAATTTCACTTAGTTAAGGAGGTTCACATTAATTCCTATGGAGTTGTTATCTACTCAACACTCAGAGGAGAATAAAGCCTAAAAAATAAACTACTAGAATACTTGCTTATGATTTTGTCTTGCTGATCTTTGTTAATTCTGCCATGCAAATGCATATACTAATACCTAGGCTTTGTATTGCTGTGCTGGTATCTTAGGATTACTATAGGACTTATACAAATGAATTAAATATTTCATGGAAAAGACAACTGGGTGTTGGGAGCAGTGAAATATTAGTAATAAACGTTTGCCTTCTTTGGTTGGAAGAAGTGCAGAGTTCATAGCCTTTAGCTCGGGTGAGGTGACAGTATTACAAACAAGTCAGGGAGAAAGGCTTAACTGTACTCTACATAAAGAATAAGTTGGTAAACAAATCCACTTGGATAACAAGCAGACTGCAGCACTTTGGCAGCCTTGCTTTTGTATTATTTTTGCCTCGTGTTGTTTTTTTAATTAAATGAAGCAAGGCAGAGCATTCAGAGCATGACTCAAGCTATTGCTAAAAGTACTAAATTAGATTAGTTTGGCATTTAAGTCCTGGCAATTTTGACTCAAATTCTTGGACTGTTCAGAAGGGAAGACTTGAGGAATAGGCTGAGGTCATTACTTCTGAAAAGTCAAGTTCACATACCAAGCATCAACAGAGAAGTTTCTTCTTAATGCTGTTTCTGTGTCACCCATACACCCTGGTTACACAGTATGCCTTAGCAAGGCAGTTTATGAGATGTTTCTGCACATAATTTGGGAGGAGGCAAGAGAGTGCTAATTAAACCTGTAGGAAATTACAGGATATTACACATGGGGTGCGTGTAGGGCAAAGGCACTGTGTCTAAAACGTTTGCATTTTTTCATGATAAAAGTGTCCTTTACCAGAATGTTTCTGTCCACTGCGCCTGTGCTACTCTTACACTAAGAGCTTGCATTGTGTCTGCTCCCACTCCATACACCACTGACTGCACCAACAGAATAATTCTCCAGAGGGGAAACTATCAAAGGTAGAAGAGGTATCTAGATTAATAACTTTCTAGAATTATTTAAGTTTCTTTACATGCCATGTTACCAGAACTACAAAGAACAACAGTTCATAAACTGCAAAGATCCTCTTTTGCCTATGAAGAGAGCTTTTTTTTCTTTTCTTTCCTCTTTTATTAGCTTTTCTTCCTGATGGATTCTAGACAACTGCAGTCTTGTAAGGTGAAGAGACAGAAACATTTAGAAAAAAGGAGGATGACAAAAAGCTTAAAGGTTAAGTAGCTTATTGCCTACTTCAGCCCCCACAATTAAAAAAAAAAAAAAACCAACCTCATCCACTTTATACAGGAGCATGATGACCTTTCATTTATTTACCACTGTCTGACAGCAGGCCCTCTGTGCCTTCAGATGTTTGCAGAGCACCCAGCTCAGTCTGACCTCACTTCTTACTGAGGCTTTCCTGTTACTCTAATGCCAATGTTTACCAGCCATGATTACTAATGCCTGTAAGGCTATGTGTTTTTCTGCAAGGAAGTCTAACGAGATGAAAATCACATTTTATCTAATAATTTTCATTTATCAGAATAAATCTAAGGATGGATATCAAATATATCTTCCAAGAAGGAAATTGTCTTATGCCTATTTCTTTGAACAAACACAATTTCACAGCTAGGTTTGTGACAACATGATTTTCACTTATTACATGCCGGTTGTAAAGTATAGGTCATTATCAGACTGTAAGTAACTGACTTTTAAGTTGTTCTGTGATGGAATTTTGCTCTCCTGGATAAATTTTAGATGTGCCTGTTTAAAAGACCAAAACATTATGCCTAGTTCCATTGCATTAATGGTGGAAGAAAAGTTTCTGCCTGCATACACATGAGTACTGGGGGGAAAAAAAATTACGTATCACCTTCTCTCTTGAAAACTATCACCATGTTTCCTTAATGTTCCCTCCATAACAGAGCTAAGTCACAGATCTGACTTGAAAGGTGCAATCTACATGCTAAGGGTGTTACATTTTCATGACAGGTTCTAAACTTCCTGGCTGTAAAATGAAAGACCATAACAGCAAAAGCACAGACTACTGCACCTCTGGAGCAAATGTTTATTGTTCTAACAATTTCTTCCTATTAACAGCCTTTCAGTGATGCAAATAAAGCAGTAATGAAAATCTAATTTGTGGATTTCAGTGTTGTAGAAGAAAAATGAAAAAATTATTTTCTGTTTAGTGAAGAAATTTTTAGAATAACCATGATTTCAAGGATCAGTAAAAAAAAAAAAAAAGGAAAAAAAGAACCAGACCAGACTCATCCTCAAGACATATGAAGAATATTCAATGTCAGTAATGACAAAGGGAAACATTGTTTTGTTTAGCTACTGATTCTTCACCCATATTGGTTACATCAGCATTCAGCACCCTCTCTTGAAGCCTGATGGGGTTTATGACCACTACACTGTTGTAGCTCTTTTCACCTTCCCAAATTATGCCGAAGTTAGTCCATTCCAAACAGCACTAGTGGAAAGATGATATGGAAGACAGGATCACACTATTGGGCCAGGCTAAAAGTAATAAAATAACTTGTATCTAGAAAAATAAATTCTTGATATAAGTATTTTTAAATGAGTCCCTGCAGAGCTATTCTGAAAGACTTTTTTGGCTTGTGTAGGGCACAAGGGG
>NW_010412406.1:117352-126826 GCF_000710305.1 Buceros rhinoceros silvestris
AACAAGTGGTCTGTTAAAGAAACAGAAAACAATTCTAATGACTGCAGCAAGTAAACATTTGCCTCCATAAAAAACCCACAACAACAAGAACAACAACAAAACAAACCCCAAAACTGAAAACAAAAAACCCGCAAAAACTTTACCACTTAAAATTGAATCTAATAGTAGATCTTTGGCAGAATATTTCTCCTTCATGGTTGGACTCTTTAAATAAATAAATAAAATAAAGTAATACAGCAGCAGAATGGTACTACTCATATTAGTAACATCTGCTTCAAAGTGTGTGTGTTGAATTTTCATTGTTATGATAATCCTTGACTGATAAGTGACATATTCCACATTCTTTAAACATAAAACTGTGTGCGAATTTCTGCTCTCTCTTCAAAAATGCAGTTTGGTTTTATTCAAGGGTGCATTTTGTCACTTCTTCCATGAAAAAAAAAGATTGAAGGAGTATGAATGTTTGTTGTCTTGTTATGAATGCATGGCAATTTAAATTATTTCTGGATGATTTAATTAGAGATAGCTGGTTTCTTCTTGCTTAGCATTGTGGAAAAAAAGGCAAGAACAAGAGAAAGAAATTACAAGTAACTGTCAAAATTTGCAATCCATGTTTTATACTTAAAGCCATTTCTAAAAAGTTTAAAAAACTTGCACAAATACAACAAATGAAGCTATGATCTAACATACATAGTGACAATTCTTCAGTGGATACTGTTCTAAATATAACTTTAGCTTCCTTTTTCTGGCTTTGCAGAAAAAAAAAGATGTTTTAAATTCCTGTTATTGTATGAATTACTAAAAAACATCACCTCTAGTCTGAGTTGAACATATAGCTAGACAACTGCCCATCTCTTGTGCAAGGCTGTCTGAGATTCAGACATTAGGTACGGCTACCTAACCTATGGAACTCTACACAGGAGCATGAGTGTCACAAATATGCTGTGAGAAACATGGAGCTGAGAACAAGAAGATAGAGGTTGTCTTTTGCAATAACAGCCTCGTGGTTACAACTGATTTTAAATGGGGAAACTTGGATGGAAAACTTTCTTATCCTAAAGTTTGAAATCTGTTTCTCTGGGAAGAAGTTGCTAAGGTATGATCTGTTCAGAGCAGAGGACCTGGTACCCCTCCCGGTGAGGGTTACCTGCTTTGCTGTCAATCACACAGGGTATGAAGGACTAACAGAGGTCCAGTGTCAATGACCTTTAAGTAGAGCATCAGCAGAAAGGAGGCTCAATTCTGCACCAGTTTCCCAGTTGAAGCAGCAGCCCCACCTCGGTAGCCTAGCAGGTAGGAGTTCAAGTGTATAGGAGCTATGTCAAATACCCTTTCCTTGTTCCTGGAATATACTACAGGGATAGGGATGGTGATAATGCTCCAGTCTGAAGACACTCCTGGATGCAAAGCTCCACCATGCAGCAGGCACAGTGGTGACAGGACAACACGCTTTGCACTGGGTCAGCACTGGTGGAAGATACAGCCCAGCTCAAACAAGAAATCTTGAAAGCAAATGCATCAGGCAGAGTGGTGATGGGAATCAATCATAGAATCATACAATGGTTTGGGTTGGAAGGGGCTTTCAAAGGTCAGCTAGTCCACCCCTGCGACTCTGAACAGGGACTTCTTTAATTAGATTAGGTTGCTCAGGGCCCCCATCCAACCTGACCTTGAATGTTTCCAGGAATGGGCTTTCAACAGACTCTCTAGGCAATCTGTTCCTGCTTTGCACCACCCTCATTGTAAAAAATTTCTTCCTTATATCCAATCTAAATCTCCACTCTTTTACTGTAAAACCATCATCTCTTGTCCTATCGCAACAGTTAAAAAGTTTTCCCCCTTCTTTCTCGTAAGTCCCCTTTAAGTACTGACAGGCTGAAATAAGGTCTCCTAGGAGCCTTCTCTTCTCCAGGCTGAACAACCCCAACTCTCTCAGCCTTTCTTCACAGGACCTGCTCTATCCCTCCGATCATTTTTGTGTCCCTAAAGTACCTTGTGGGACACCATGCTTTGCACTGGGTCGGTGTTGGTGAAGGATGTCACCTGGCTCAAACAAGAAATCCTGAAAGCAAATGCAGCAGGCAGAGTGGTGATGGAACACCACTCCTTGCACTAGGTCAGTGCTGGTGGCAGTCATAGCCCAGCTCAATCAGGAGCTGCCTGATCATCCAACTGCTGCAAACAGCCTTCCCTAGGCAGGCAAACTAGTGCTACTGTTGCTTATAAAACAGCATTAAATTAGGCAGCAAGTGAGAGTCAAATTGTTCAGTTAATAAAAAGAGCACTGTTAAATTCAAATATGTGTGGAGAAGGCAGTCTGAGTACCTCTAGCTATGTTGTTCTCTGTCTGACACGTACTGTTTAAAAAGTTGAACTGCACTGTGCATAAAATGAATATGTTTCAATATCTTGAGAGAGTCAATATACAGAAAAATACTTTTAAATGGCTTAGTCTTATGACAGGTAAAGCTGCAAATATTTAAATCAAATGTTGCTTCTCCTTTAAAAAAAAAAAAACAAACAAGCTAAGATTAATACTAAATAACCAACTTTACCTTCATTATGATAAATCCTCAGCTAGTTCCCGTAGAGATCTAGTGCATCTGAATGCTCCAGAGAAGAAACTATCTCCACCTACTCAAGCAACATGTCTTGTGTGCAGAGCCCTGCCAGGCTCTGACACATCCCCGCATCATCTATCGGGAAGGCTATTTGAACACCAAGGTGTATGGAGAGACGTATTAACCCTCTCTACACCAGAACAATTTACTAAATATAGAAGTGCACCACATTTTGTTTTCAGGAATTTTCCCTGTAAACAGAGAAACACAAGAACCACAAGTAACAGTAAATGTTTTCATTCTAAATTTGTGAGTGGCTATTTTTAACTTAGGACTTGGTTTTTGAAAGTGAGGAAGAGGGAATTGCTATAAAAAAACACTTTCTCATTCAGATCAGCTTATGTACAAAATAATTGCATTGACATAATTCTGCATCTGTGCTGTTGGTGTACTCAAATAAAGGGTTTGATTCAGAAACTGAGGTTCACATTGAGCTAAGAAAGCTTTCCTTGTGTAACCTTCTATGTTCCATCTGGTTCAGAGAACACGGGGGTGTTTTCATTAGCTAAGTGAGTTGGACAGAGATATCGTACTGATACTGGTTACCTATGTATCAAGTCTCAAGTCCAAATAGAGTAACCTAATAACATCACAGCCAACCTATATTCAAGCAGTTCAGCAACACAGAAAGAAGTCAAGAAGTCCAAGACTTTGATGTTCTTTTAGGTAAAGAACTTTGTGTGTTTTAAAAAGAAAGGGACATTGTCTTTTGCCATTTCTAAAGATGCATTGTGCTGTATGGAATGGATTCTCCTGTCTTATACACCAGTATTGCACCTATGTAATTCCAAAGCTGTGCTGGACTTCCACTGATGCTGATGACAAGAGATTCAGGCCCCAAATCATACACTCTCAACGCTGAAGTGCTTAACATTCAAGACATGACAATGGCTGTCTGTAAACCAGTGGTCTCCGCTGATGTCTTGGCATTTCACCATCATTGCCTGTAGAGCTACAGACACTTACAGAAAGTGAAGAACAGGGTTTCTTTTGCACTTAAGCAAAAATGTAACCGGTTAGCTGACGTGGAAGTAGTAGATAGGGCTATAGCAATACTTCCGGGCTAACTAATGGGGGAGCCAATTGGATTTTACAGTTATGAAGTGCAAATACTAGGATTTAGTACAATTGACACAATGAACACTTTAAGTTTCTGAGCGTAATTCCAAATAAACAGAAGCTTAAAGCCTGGATGTCAAAACTGATCCTTCCTAGTACAGGGTGTTGCCTGAAAAAATACTGAGAAGGATTCCCTCCTCTGGGACATGTAACCACTGCACAGAAATTTTCCCAAGAGGTTACAGATGGTTGTAAACCCTCTATCTTCTTTTCTCACAAGCCTTACTCGACTCTGGAGGATCCTTCACTTGAAGGTGGATTGAGCAACAACTGAGCTCCACTTTACAAGTAGCCATGGAGCACAGCTCTTGTTCCAAGCAGAAGGGAAGCACATGGTTCTGCAATATTCCCAGCTGTCCATCAACTTCTGTTTTAGGCTGGAGAATTTGGCTCTGAGAAAATGTGTTTAAATTCATCCTGTCCTCTGGTGGATAACAACAGTTGTGCCTGTGTAGTACCTTGTGTAGTAGAGTAAATAATCACTGGAAAGATGGCAATTATTGTTAAATGGAGGGCAACAGTTTTGAGAGAGAAGAGAGAACTGATGGCTTCCTAGCTCTGAGTCTTGTATATTTCTCTACATTTATTACTCTGTTGAAATGCTTCCTCACCCCAGAATGATGCAACACATAATCTCTTGTTCAGCTGAAACAGTAGATGGCAGAGAATAGAGGGAATACAGCTCTAATCGAAGACAATAAGAGTAGACGTTGGATCTGATCAGGCAGTCTGGTTATTTTATAGCTATCCTGGCCCTTAAGGAAACAGATCTCTTTCCAAAAAGAACCTGTTAAAATGCAGACATTTTTAGACATGCTAAAAGTCTGCATTTGTTTGATCTTGACCAATAATCTGAATGTATATCAACAGAAGGAAAGCACACATCTGCCACAACAGGCATTTTTACAATCTTTTTAATGACACCATTAGATTCTGTTTGCCAGTGTTCACTTATTTCAGACTTTTATACAAAAAACATGTGAGATAAGTTTACCACCTGTGCACAATGGAAACAGCCCATTTAAATGAATAATTTTAATGGCATTACATACCTCAATATTTTTCCTCTGTTCACCAACATAACTGTGGTGAGCACAATTACATTGACCCAGAATACACAGAGTTTTTTGTTTCCCTGCAGAATGTCTCTTCTCAACCGAGCCTAGGCTAAGAATCACTCCAAACAGAACTTCACATGCTTGCAAAATACACAAATATGCCTTAAAGACGGGCCACTTTAAAAAGTTTTTCAGGTGACAGATGGGATTAGTTCTAAATGAGACATCCATTCTTAAAAAAAAAAAATCATTATAATTTCTAGAAAGCACAGTTTAAATTAAGATTGGATGTAGGTGGTGTCACACAAAAAGTCAGAGACTGAAGATAGGGTAATAGCCTTCCATTACCGATGTGATAAAATTCCTGATGTATTAGTTAAGACGTGTACACACGTATCTTCCTCACTCAAATCCTCATTGTACATCACTAAATCTCTCAGAATCTCAGACACCTCAGACTGCGCCTTATTGTGTAAGATAACTGAAGAACAAAAAAACCCCCTGTCTCAGACACAAAGAGCTTATCATCAAATCCACGAGGGTGTTTAATCTCGCTGGACGGATATTTATAGTATCACATATCTAACATGTAATTAGCACTCTTTCTGGAGAGAGAACAGAAGAGGGGATTGCATGTGATGTTGCTGAGACGTTATAAGAGATTGTGTGCTACACAATCCAGCTTCTTACATCAAGGAAAATCATGACACTAATACACAGCCCTGGTCTGTCCTATTGCTTTGCTCAAGGGCACTGATGAAAACCATTGCTAGGCAAACAGGAGTGGTGACGGTGTGAAGTGCACATGGGTCACCTGCCCAAATCAACATACATCTCTGAAAGAAAATTCAGCTGAAATCAGAACTGTATTAATACCCAGCCTCTGTTAAACTATGCATGATTTTAGCATCATTTTGAAAAGGAACTTCATTATCCATAAAGACAGGGTTCAAAATACACGTAAAATAGACACTGACTGGTACTTTGACAGAAAAACTGTGGGGTTTAAAACCACAGCAGAACAGAACAGGCAAAGAAACCAATAAATCAGATATAAACCATCTGTTTGTATTTTTCAGACTTACTAAATGAAGTTCCAGTTAGCAGTTCTGCTTTTGGATTTTTTGGGGGGGGTTGGTTTGGGGGTTTTTTTTGAGGGGGTGGGGTGGGGTTGGTTTTTTTTATATTTTTTAGTACCTGAAGAAATTGTTACTAGTTTTTAGTTTCTATTGAAACAGTGAAAGGGAAGGAAACCACCTTTTCCTTACACACATTATGGTTTTAACTGTTAGGATAAAAAATATATATGTGTATATATCTTTCTTCATGTGCACTTTCAGTGTTGTTTCCTTACTGCTTATGTTATCTTACTTTTTAGCAGGTAATACCATTTCTACATCCTGGAAAATAACACATGCTGCCATATTTTTTGTTTGTTTCTTTGGTTTTGATTTGTTTCCAGAAATAATGTCCATGCAGTATGCAAAATGAGATTTTACAGTTTCATTAAGAGTCTTAATTAAAACTGACTGTGAATCTTAAAGCAATAAGAATAAATTTTAAAATAAACTCGAATAAAGCAAAAACCTTTCTTGCAATCACCATTTTCAATTACTGGAGTTAAGCACAGCAGAGCTTCTGGTGGTTACATTTGCAAACAATTTTGCAAATCATAGCATTATTCAGCATCTTGGACTATAAGGTGTCACAGAAATGTCAGGGGCACCTTTTCAGCAAAGCATTTAATTGCACAGTTATGCATGAATATAAGTACCACTGAGCTATGTGAAAAAGAATGAAAACAAGGTTTCAAGCTGTACTTACACTTCAGTGCAGCGTTAAGAACAATACTGAGCTGGGCTCTGCAACATTTCTCTTTTCCAAACAATCAGCAAGCCACTCTAGAGTATTTAAGGATGTTCTTTCACATTTCACAGGTGGGTAGTTAAATAAAATGGATTTTTTTTCTTTAAGCTGTTTTAAGTTGGTTTTGTAAGGAGAATTTTATATGCACTTTGCTAAGCAAGTTCAGCAAGCTCAGCTCTGACACATGCCATGTATAAACCAGGTGCTCTTACTCGCCTGCTTATCATGAACATGATTCATTAAGAAGCTGGATTGCCCATCACCATCTCACATGCAGGAAATCTTACAAGGCAAGCAAATGGAAGTTTTGCAGTTAATTTCTCAATAAACCGTGTTAACTGGGAGGTTCTTAGTTAGCTCAGAACCACCAAGTTGGAAGGGCACCTCTGGAGATCATCTAGTCCAACCCCCTGCTTACACATAGTCAATAAGAGCAACGTTGTTCAAGACCATACGCAGCTGAGTTTTGAATATCTTCAAACACGGACAATCTACAGCCTCGCTGGGGCAACCTGCTTCAGAGTCCACCTAACCTCATGGTAAAAAATTGGTTCCTTTTGTTCAGATGGAATTTCCTATGCTTCAGTTAATGCCCATGGCCTCTTGTCCTGTCATCAGGGACCACTGAGAAGAACGAGTCTCTGTCTTCTTCACTCCTGCCATCAGGTATTCATACACACTACTAAGATCCCCCTGAGACTTCTTTTCTCCAGGCCAAGCAAACCCAGCTCTCTAAGTATCGTTGAAAGACAGATACTCCAGTCCCTTAATCAGCTTTGCCGCCCCTCACTGGATTTGCTCCAGTAAATGGGTATCTTCCTTTAATTAGAGAGGGCGGAACCTGACCCAGCATCCAGGTGGGTCTCACCTATTGCTGACTAGAGTAGAAGAATCACCATCTTGTAATAGCAGACTTACAGCACTGACAACTTATTTATGGCTGGTCATCTTCACCAATGACAAATAGAACTGATAACCACTAAAAATATTCTTATTTCCCAGTACTAGTATCCTGCAGCTTTCCACTGCTTTGTAACTCCTTAGATGAATGTGTGCATCCAGTGTAAGGAACTACCTTGTATATCTTTAAGATTAGTCAATACTCTAAACAAGGGAATGTAATTCCTCTCTTGGAAGATGTGGTTTACAACTGTTTGATGAAGAAGACAGTTTCTTTCTCACATCTTTTTTCTTTTCAAAATATAAAAATCTTCTGTCTTTTGGACATATGAGCCTAGTCTCCATTCTAACCTCTCACTTAACTAGTTTTATTATCTGCTACACAAAATCAATTATTGTAGAATCAAACCTTTCTAATAAGGTTTTGATTTAATCTATTGAGATTCTTAATGAGAAAGAACATAATACTATAATAGAAATGTCTTTCTAACTGACTAAATGAGTAAGAAATAGAAAGAAAATCACAGAATCAATCACATGCATGGAATCACAGCTCGTGTCAGAAGGGACCTCAGAATATCATCTGGTCCAGCATTTCACTGGAAAGAGAGCCTAGATTACCTAGATCATCTAGCACCCTGTCCAATCACATCCTGAAAACTCCCAGTGATGGCAGGTCTACCATGTACCTGGGGAAGTTATTCCAGTGACTGATTGTTCTTACTGAAGAAAATTTCTTTGTTATATTGAGATGTCACTTCTGGTGTGACTTGTACCCATTGCCTCTTGCCTTCTGTATGTGGCTCTTTTTGAAGAAAGAGCCTTTCTCTTCTTTGTAGCAGTGCTTTACGCACTGGAATACTGTATTCGGGGCTCCTCAGAACCTTCTGTTCTCCAGGAAGAAAAGATCTAACTCCCTTAGTTTTTTCTCATAGGGCAGTTTCTTCAGCACTTTAATCATTGTCTTCCAGTCTTTCTGCAGCTTTTATGAATTGTGGGGACCAGAATTGGACACAGTACTACAGGTGCAGCCTGACAAGCGCTGAGAAGAGTAGGAGGATTATGGTTTTGTCTCTACTAGTAATGTCCATGGAGATGTAAGCCAGGATTTGATTTTGCCTTCGTTGCTACAGCAGTGCACTGCTGACTCATGCTCAGCTTGTTGTTGACCAGGACTCCCAGGTCCCTTTCATCCAGGCTGCTCCCCATCCACACAGATTTCAGTTTGTATTTGGCTCTTTGGTTATGTAATCCCACATTGAGGACCTTGGACTTGCCATTTTTAAACTTCCTATGTTCTTCCTAGTCCTCTCTTCCAGCCTGTCCAGGTGTCTCTGTTATAAGGCTCTCTCTTCTGACACATCCACCTCACTTCCCAGTCTAGTGTCATTAACAAACTTGGTGATCATCCAGGTTATTTATGAAGGTGTTGAACAGCATGGGGCCCAGTATGGATCCCTGGGGTTCTTGTGAAGGCTGCCAGCCTGAGTAAAAAAATGTTATCCCCACTCTTGAGTGTGCCTGGTAGCTGATACCCTATCCATCTCGCAGACCACCTACTCAGTCTGTATCTTGCAGTTTGTCTAGGAGAAGGCTGTGGGAGACAGTGTTAAACACCAGGACTCCAGTGTTGCTGGAGACAGAGATAAATGAAAAGTGAAATTAAATGCCTAAGTTTGGCATAATGATCCAGAACATCTATGTGCCTAGTATCATTCATTAGATGAACTTGCCTGAAGGTTAACTTTGAGCCCGTATTTAAAGAATTGTGAAGATCAGATGTGAAAAATGTAGAAATAAAACACAGACTATGCTTCAAAAGCAAAGTACAAAAACATTTTTACTATCTTCTGCAGATGCATGGTTTTTTGGTGAACTGCTCTCTTCCCCTTCCCCTTCCCCTTCCCCTT
>NW_010412407.1:0-2532 GCF_000710305.1 Buceros rhinoceros silvestris
AAGCAGGGAAATGGCTCCTCGGACGTGCAGGGGGTCTGGTCCCGCGGCGGCGCGTGGCTCAGTGGGCAGAAAGGCTCCGGTGGGTAGCGGCGCGGGGGTTTTCCCGGCTAGTCCCAGCGGCAGCGGCTTACCAGAACTGCAGGGAAACAAAATAGCCCCCGGGGCGAGAAACAGCGAAAGCAGCATCAGTGGCCAGCAGGTGGCAGGCAAGCAGGGACTTCCCAGCGCGCGGCTCGGGGGGGGGCCTGGGGGGGGCGGGGACTCTGGGTTTTCCCGGCTAGTCCCAGCGGCAGCGGCTTACCAGAACTGCAGGGAAACAAAATAGCCCCCGGGGCGAGAAACAGCGAAAGCAGCATCAGTGGCCAGCAGGTGGCAGGCAAGCAGGGACTTCCCAGCGCGCGGCTCGGTGGTGGTCCTGGTGGTGGCTGGCACTCTGGAGCGGTGCTTGCTGTGGCAGTGCTCGCGGTGGCAAAAGGCGGCACGGTGCTTGGCAGCAGTGCGGTTGCAGGGACCGATCTGTCCGGCTCGGGATGAGCAGGGCTCAGCAGTGCTCTGCTGGTCTCTCGCGGCGTGTGGCTGTGCTCTGGGGCAGAGAGAGAGGGCTTCTAAAGACCGCTTCCCGCAGCTCGGCTGTGCATAAAAAAACCTTGAACCTTGCACACAGTCGCATGACTTTTAAAGCAAAAGCGGAGTGAAAGTCAAACAGACCTGCGAAAACTTTTAACCAATGAAAAATGGAGATGCCGCTGATGAGAGGGCTTCTAAAGACCGCTTCCCGCAGCTCGGCTGTGCATAAAAAAACCTTGAACCTTGCACACAGTCGCATGACTTTTAAAGCAAAAGCGGAGTGAAAGTCAAACAGACCTGCGAAAACTTTTAACCAATGAAAAATGGAGATGCAGCTGATGTCACATGGCAGGGAATACAACTGGCTAGTTAAAGCAAATTCTCCTAAAAAGGAGATCTTCTGCCAACCCATCACAGAGCTGCACATCAGCATTAGTGGGACAGTGTGCTAGTGAGCACCTTGGGCCCATCACACCAGTGGAGATAGAGGGCAGTCCGTATAGGGATAGTATAGTCGCAAGGGATGTGCACTGGTGTGCTAGGAATCAAGACAGCACCCGGAAGTGGTCAGGTGGGAATTAGGCCTTCTCCCCACAAAAACCAGGTGATGGGATCAACAGCCCAATTGAAGTGCATCTATACCAATGCACGCAGCATGGGCAACAAAAAGGAAGAGCTGGAAGCTATTGTGCAACAGGAAAACTATGATGTAGTTGCCATCACAGAGACATGTTAGGACAACATGCACAACTGGAGTGTTGCGTTGGATGGCTACAGCCTCTTTAGGAGGGATAGGCCAGGAAGGAGAGGAGGAGGAGTGGCCCTGTATGTTAGGGAGGGTTTTGATTGTCAGAACTCAGCAATGATGATGAAAGGGTAGAATGTTTATGGATTAAAATTGGGGAAGACCAACAAGGCAGACATCATGGTGGGAGTCTGCTATAGGCCACCCAACCAGGATGAAGATGCAGATGAAATAATCTACAGGCACCTGGGAGAAGCCTCACAATCACTACCACTTGTTCTTGTGGGGGAGTTCAACTGACCAGATATTTGCTGGAAATACAACACAGCCATGAAGAAACAGTCCAGGAGGTTACTAGACCGTGTGGAAGACAACTTCCTCACACAGCTGGTAAGGGAACCAGCCAGGGAGGACTCCCTGCTCAACCTGTTGTTCACAAACAGAGAAGGACTTGTGGGTGATGTGAAGGTTGGAGGCCGTCTTGGCCACAGTGATCATGAGATAATAGGGTTTTCAATTCTTGAAGCAGTAGGGGGAGGGGTCAGTAGAACTGCCACCTTGGACTTCTGGAAGGCAGACTTTGACCTTTTTAGGAGACTAGTTGGCAGAGTCCCTTGGAAGGCAGTCCTGAAGGGCAGAGGAGTCCAGGAAGGCTGGACAGTCTTCAAGAAGGGAATCCTCAAAGCTCAGAGCAGGCTGTCATGGTGAGCTGTAAGACAAGTTGGCAGAGTAGAGGACTGGCCTCTCAGAGCTTTGGCTGGAGCTCACGAAATAAAGGAAATCTGTGGCCTACGGAAGAAGGAGCAGGCTACTCAAGAAGACTATATGGTTTTTGCGAGGGTGTGCAGGGAGAAGATTAGAAAGACTAAAGCCCAGCTTGAAATCAGTCTGGCCACCACCATAAGGGACAACAAAAAATGTTTCTATAAATACATCAACAGCAAAAAGAGGGCTAAGGAGAATCTCCGTCCTTTCCTGTGTGGCGGGGAGGGAAACATAGTGACCAAGGATGAGAAGGCGGCTGAGGTGCTGAATGCCTTCTTTGCCTCAGTCTTTAATGGTAAGATCAACTCACTGAGTGCTCAGCCTCTTGAACCAGAAGGCAGAGATGGGGAGCAGAATCAAGGCCCCATAATCCAAGAGAAAACACAAAGTGAATTGCTGCACCACTTAGATGTGCACAAGTCTTTGGGGACAGATGGGATCCATCCAAGAATTCT
>NW_010412408.1:0-7671 GCF_000710305.1 Buceros rhinoceros silvestris
ATAAACTGGGATGTATGGTAAACAACAAACGGGTCTCACTACACACCACACTGGCACATGCGTGACTCGTCCCAGCTCCAGCTGGCGGGCCCGCCGTAAAAGAATATAGCACGAATGGCTACACAGCCCGTTTTTGACTGAGTGAAGTGTCCACCATCCGGGCCAGAGGCAGCCGGTTTCTGCAGGAGAATATTGTGGGAAACAGGGTCAAAAGCCTGACTAAAGTCCAAGTAGACAACATGCACAGCTCTTCCCTCATCCACCAACCAGGTCACCTTGTCATTGAAGGCGATCAAGTTGGTCAAACAGGACCTGTCCTTCAGAAATCCATGGTGGCTGGGCCTCATCACCCGACTACCCTGCGCATGCTGCATGATGACACTCCAGGTGATCTGCTCCACGACTTTCCCAGGCACCGAGGTCACGCTGACAGGCCTGTAGTTCCTGGGCCCTCCTTCCAGCCCTGCTCAGAGGTGTTCGTCACACTGGCTAAGCTCCATTGATTGGGACCTCCCCGGTTAGCCAGGACTGCTGGTAAATCGTGGCAAGTGGCTTGGTGAGCGCTGCCACCAGCTCCCTCAGCACCCTTGGGTGGATCCCATCCGGCCCCAGAGACCTGTGCACCTCTCAGTGGTGCAGCTCACTGACCATTCCCTGCTGGATTACGGGGCCTTTGTTCTGCTCCCCTCTCTGTCCTGCAGCTCGAAGGGTGAAGCATTCAGGTAACAACAGGGTTTAGTAGTAAAGGCTGAGGCACAGAAGCCAGTCAGTACCTCAGCATTCTCCTCATCCTGGTTCACTGTTTCCCCCCACATCCAGCGAAGGATGGAGATTCTCCTCAGCTCTCCCTTTGTTGTTAATGTATTTACAGAAACATTTCTAATTGTCTTTTATGGTGGTGGCCAGATTAAGCTCAAGCCAGGCTTTGGCCTTTCTAATCTTTTCCTGCACATCCTCACAAAATCCTTATAGTCTTCCTGAGTGGCCCCTTCCTCCACGGGCCGTAGAGGTTCCTTTTCCTCCTGAGCTGCAGCCAGAGCTCTCTGTTCAGTCAGGCCAGTCTCCTACCCCACCAGCCTGTCTTTAAGCACATGGGAACAGCCTGCTCCTGTGCCTTTTGGAGTTCCTTCCTGAAAGATGTCCAGCCTTCCTGAACTCCTTTGCCCCTGAGAGACAACCAGTCTCCTAAATACGCCACAGTCTGCTCTCTGGTAGTCCAAGGTGGCAGTTTTACTGACTCCCATCCTTACTTCCTCAAGAACTCAAAACTCTACCATCTCAAAGTCAGCCTCCAATCTGAAGTTGTCTTCCACACACTCCAGGAACTTCCTGGACTGTTTCCTCTCTGTGTTGTATGTCCAGCAGACATCTAGTAAGTTGAAGTCCCCCACAAGAACAAGGGTTAGTGATTGTGAGGCTTCTCCCAGTTGCTTATAGAATATGTCATCTTCATCTTCAACCTGGTTGGGTGGTCTGTAACAGGCTCCCACCATGACACCTGCCTTCTTGGCCTTCCCCCTTATTCTTGCCCATAAAACCTCAACCCTATCATCATCGTCATTATGCTCAAGACAATCAAAACTCTCCCTGACATACACAGTCACTTCCCCGCCTCCTCTGCCTGGCCTGTCCCTCCTGAAGAGGTTGTAGCCATCTAACACAGCATTCCAGTTGTGTGAATCACCCCACCACGTCTCTGTGATGACAACTGTATCATCGTTTTCCTGCTGCGCAGTGTTTTCCAGCTCCTCCTCTTTGTTGCTCCCACTATGTGCACTAGTGTAGATGCACTTCAGTTGGGCTACTGCTACTGTCACCTTTTTGGGGAGAGAAGGCCTAATTCCTGCCCGACCATTCCTAGGAGCTGCTGTGATTCAGTGTCCCTTGCGCCTATGCTATCGTCTAGCAGTGTCAGACCCCAGGAGCTCACTGGCACACCATCCCACACACGCTGATGTGCCGCTCTCAGGCTTAGCTCCAGTGAGCCTGATTTTACCCCTTTCCCCCTTCAGATCTAGTTTAGAGCCCTTTCGATGAGCCCTGACAACTCCTGAGCAAGGATCCTCTTCCACCTTTGCGAGAGGTATACCCCCTCTGTCGCTCACAGGCCTAGTGTTGTGTAAACCCACCCGTGACCAAAAAACCCAAAGTCCTACCGGTGGCGCCAGGCTCGGAGCCAGTACTGATCCAGTATCTGGCCAGGTATTGATTCCTGTTTCTTCCCACATTAAGCTCTGCAGCTGGAGGGATGCAGGAGAACAGCACTTGCGCTCCTGATCCCTTGACCAGTCGTCCCAGCACCCCAAAGTCTTTCTTGATTGCCCCAGGTTTCTCATTTGGAGTTCATTGCTGCCTCCCTGAAAGGTCAATAATGGATGACAGTCTGAGGGCGGTACCAGGGTGGGAAGCTTTCTCCCCACATCCTTAACCCAGGCCCCAGGGAGGCAGCAGACTTCCCTCAGGTCAGGTCTGCATGTTGGGCCTTCTGCTCCCTTCAGAAGGGAGTCACCTATGACGATGACCCGTTGCCTCTTTTTCTTTGTGGAAGCTGTTGCAATGCCAGGCTTAGGTTAACTTAACCTCGGTGACAGGCTAGACGAATCATCGTCCTCGTTCCTGACCAGTTCCACTTGCAGGACCTTGCACCTCCTATGCAAGGGCACCTGGGAAGCTGGGGTTGTTGCTGAGGGGACTCGCCTGCTGCTCCAGACAGGAGCTTGTCGCCATTGCCCCCTGTCCTTCCAGTCATTATGTTCAGTCACATGGGGAGGGGACAGGTAGTCCGGGTTATGAAGCAGATGTCCTCCACGAAGTATTTGACACTCAGCTCAGCAAGTCACACTTCCTTACTGTAGTGCCTGTACAGGCAGCAGCCACAGTCAGATACCAACAACATCAGAGTTTCAGGTACAGAGTGTTAAATCTTTTCACTTTGACAACCAGAAAAATAACCCTTAAATTAAGCCACTTCTCAGAATTATGGTGGTCATCAGTGAAATGCTTCTTCAGGAAGTAACTTCCACTTCAACAGTCAGTATCAAGGGCGTGCTACTTCTCACTTCATGAGCCAGCTTACATTGATGCAGCTACCTTTCAGAAGAGCGTTAGAGAGCTGTGTCAAAATCAACAAATAGTTTAAAATCTCAGACTATTAACAGATGTTCAGATTTTTAACCCTACAGGCATCTTATAGGAAGTCCCATTACTTAGAAGATTGAGGACTTGAGTCTTGACTCAACGTTAACTTGGCTCCACTGCATGCAAAGGTTCCTAGTTCCTATCACCGACGGAGGCAGTACAGACATATGTAGTGTTTGCCCTGTGAAAACAAAGGTTTTGCAAATATTTGAAGCCACTCTCCCTTGCTGGTCTCAAGAGCTGAAATGTACCCTCAACACAAAGAGGAAAAATGTGGCCATCGCACAGTTATAAGCACACCTGAATTTCCAGTGTGTGGGATTTCTTCAAGAAAATGGACATATTGTGGGCAATCCAGAATCTTACTCTGAGTTAGCAAAGCTATAATTCTAAAGTTCGCTTAAAGGCTGCTTTTAAAAGTCTGCTTTAGTAGCTAACAGAACCTCGGCTCTCAGGTAGCAAAAGTGCAGTTTTACAAAGTTCTTTGTTTGAAATTACTTATCGGAGCTCTGCAGCTCAGCTATCAAAACTTTAATTAGCAAGGATCCTTGGTTAAAAAACTGCTGAGAAGGGAGAACTCTGAGACAAGGTTAAACTGCTTGTTAAATTTGAGCAGGTGTGTTGAACAAGTTTCTAAGTGAGGTAATTAAAGGGAGGGCTCTTTGTTAACCTAATACATAATTAATGACAAGTAACGAATTGTACTGCCTAAAAATGATGTAACCGATTACTAATGAATGAACTTTTTTAACCAGTGACGAATCATAATGTTTAGCTATGATGTAACGGTGTTTACTAATGAATTAGCTATGGTATAAAAACAGAGCTATCTGGGAATAAACGGGACACCAGTTGATACCACATTGGTACGTGTGGCTGGATTGTGTCTAAGCCCCCCGCGTCATTTGTTTTTTACACCAGTGTGTCCTATCCAACATGCCATGAATTTGAGAAACATTTTGGCTCCCTGAGAGCCATTTCATTAACTCGTAAAAAGGGATTTTGTATTTCACCTGATAATCACTCACTTCACTCTTCAGTGCCCCAAGGTGACAGACCCATGGTTTGAGGGTGCTCCGAGCAAAGCTCACCCCTTCTTCTGGAGGCCCTCGCCTTCAGAAGACTCTTCTCCAAGTGACCCAGGTCCATCCCGGGCACAGCACCTGGACAGCAAACCCCAGATGCCCCCGCCACCTGGATGCTCCCCAGCAGTGAACCAGCAATAGATCTGTAATCCATGTGCACAAGACCCCAAAGAGTAACCGTGTCACAAGAGAAGACGCAATCGGAAAGTGTAAATTCTAATCACAGGCCCGTCTTCTCCATTTCAGAAGGATCTTAGTTACCACAAACAAGAGGTTATCTCAAGCATTAGTTTTACAAGACATTGTTCAAAAGACCAGACTCTAACAATCCCACAAGTGCACTGACAAACAGCAGATAGTCCACAAGCCAAAAAGAAGTTCAGCTGCAATTGCGAAATGAAGTAATCAACAATTTCACCGTCCTGATACCCCACCCTTTTCCAAACTCACAGGTAATTCATTTACCACCTCAAACTTCATGCCCGTTCAAAACTTTGCCTGCACTTATCACAAAGCTCAACGACTCACAGCTGTTTGCCAACCTCTTGTTTAGGCTGTGCGGGTTCCCTGGTCTCGGGGTGTTCGGCTGTCAGGCAGCCGCAGTGGTGACAGCCATGGTATAAAAACTCTTACAATTTCATTGCAGAGCTTGGCCTGAAGTTCAGACTAAACTCACAGCACAACAAACGCTACACAGCTCTGGGACCAGGAGGTGGTTTATACGAGGAATGCATGATTATAGTAATAATTCTATAGGGAGTACTGAAGATACGTAACACGGGTTCACATGAAGATGCTTACACATCAATATGCATTTTATATGGAAAAATAAGTATCAGCCTTCCTTGGCTGAGGTCTCTGACCGCAAATAACGCTGACAGCGAACAAGGCCATTTATTAGTAGAATGGCCAAAACATCATAAAGGAAGACAACCGTTTCCTCCTCATTCCCATTTTTTCTGACAAATTATAACGCCATTTGAACTGTATTTTTAACTTAGTTTTAAGAATTTATTAGTCTAGAAGGACACACAATACACAGTTTCATGATGGAAGGATGCCTGAGTTATGCCTTGTGTCTAACCTTTGCTGTTCCTGCTGTCCTCTTCAAAGACAAATGCCCTCCTGAAGGAGCATTTCCATCTCCATAAAAACACACAACTCCTAGTGAAATAACATTTCCCTTACACCTGCAGAGCTTGCAGATTTTTGTTCCTGTTGCTAACGTCAAGAGGTCAAAAAGACATCTATTATCTACTAGATCTCTATAGTCATAGACCAGTCTTCGAAAGCCTTCTGTGAAATCCATCTTTTTTGCTGATTTATGTGAAGATTACCATTTCCTACGCTCCTGTTCCAAGGGATCTGAACCCTGTCTCAAAGGAAGACCCCTTTTCTCTTAAGATGCCCTCCGTGAAGTAAGTCTGGTCCTACAGAACCACCACAAGAGGCAGAGGGGACCTTCCTGCACTGCCGGCCCTGCTTCCACTCTGCCTGAGACAGTTTTCACTTGTCCAGCCGCTCACATCTCCCCGCGGGACTAACAACATCTTACTTGGGACAGAAGACGCAGCAGAGGAAAGGGATGCACAAAGAAGGGATGGGCTGCTAGTGGAGTTCTTCTCAGAACTGCTTTGAGGATAGCCTTGTCCTGTATTTCCATCAGCAAGTGTGGCCATCAAGAGGTGCTACTGTGAAGTCTTGCAGATGACACAGGACCAGGAGTCGCCATCAACACTAAAGAGAACCAGTCACAGTGGTAGAATTGGATGATGCTGAAGACCAGAGCAATACTGGGACTGAACAGCACCTGACTGCAAAGGCATGCACACGGGGACAGCCATTTCTGCTGTGATGCGGAGGGTCGAGAGGAAGGGAGCTGATGATGATTAGTTCATCAGGTCCCATGGCCAGGTGCAACTACAGCACGAGAAGGTCAGCGAGGAGACAGACATGCTGCCACTTCCGGCCAGTTCCTGTCACACAGATGCACTGGACCATGCCAGCAAAGGTGAAACCCTCAGACAGATCTTATCACCAGGACTTTGAAAAAAGCAATGTGACATCGGCACGCTCCTGGGAGAGCATTCTCGCCACCGTATGAAGCACTGGTAAGCGGTACTTGGAAAACGCCTCCTTCTTCTCAGGGAGGAACAACCTGAGCACCAGCTGTGGCTAAATGAAACTCAATAAAGATGGGCATGAGGGAGCCTGTAAAACGAGGCTGGGCTGGCCAGATGACACATGGGCACCTCCATGCTAGCAAGACGCAAGGCACAGGCCAGTTCACCTGCCACCTCTGGCCAGGGAGCAGAGCACCTGGCCCCAACATCCAGACCAAGGTAGGACAGGACCCGCTTCCATTAATACAGCAAGACATAAATACCCGATAGAGCGAAAACTTACTAGTAGTAAAGGACAAGCCAGTAAAGCCAGGCCACGAATAATGAAAAAAAAATACTCCAATTCGAAAGTACGAGTAGAAGCAGATCTAACTAACGGTTTTAAAACAAAGCTTTATGAATGGAAAGCATTTATGATGGATTACAAAAGTCAACTGCCTGCAATACCAAGGGACTGGACACGCTGACTCAGGAAGTCCCTTCCAGTGCTGCTGTCTGAAGGTTTTAATGATGGGTGCATGTGTTTCTAAGAATGCTAGAGGCAAAAGTTACTGATCTGGACCTGTAGAAATTCTGTAGGGATCACGTCTGGAGTAACTCAAACCAAGACAGTCCCCAGTGCACTAACTATACGTACTTTAAGTTCATACATATTTAATAATCACACTAACTTTTATGTGTGAGAGTATAAACATACAGTAATAAACCATTCCATATTCAAACAAGGGGGGAAGTGGATGCTGGACACCCATCACGTCGTGACATGCACAGACCTCCTGCCTCACACGCTGCGGCCCTGCCACAACAGCCTGCACTCTGACAGCTTGGGCAGAGGCATTCTCAGTAAAGCTACACAGGAAGTACTAGTTTAAAATAACTTTCCTTATTTCAAGAGTGTAGATGTCCAACTTCTTCCAAATCATAGAGAACATCATACCACAACTGCAGCGAGTGGAGAGCACCCAACAACCACTATCCAAACTCTTGCCTCTCTGGTTTTCCCTTCTTTCTAAACTTTTTCACGGTTGACATTGCATTACCGAAGTCCCAACTTTCTCCTACTGCAAAGCTTAGCACGAGCCTCCATTCAGGGAGATAAGATACTGATGCACTGGTTTAAATGTTAAACAGAAGCAGACCACGGAAAATAACGGACAATGAAACAAATATTAATGGAAAAAACATTTTTAAAAGGAAAAAAAATAAAATTATGCAAGCTGCTAATGTCAATTTTTCTTCCTTTGTGAGGACTGAAATGTATTTGCATGCTGTCACCAGTTTGGCCAAGGTAAAAAAAAAATCAAGATCCAGTGACAGTAATACCT
>NW_010412409.1:0-8378 GCF_000710305.1 Buceros rhinoceros silvestris
CCAGCCAATCCTCCCCCAGCCTATAACGCTGATATATACATATATATCTACGCTGTAGATATACATCCTATAAGGAGAGTATAACTTCTAGTGTAACTTTTCAAAATGTATTTTAAACTACTTTTTAGTTGTCTGGTATAAGTACTTTGATATTTTTAGTATTTTTAATGACGTTACTGGAAAATAACGTGCATGCAAATGAATGTTGTGTATCTGCAGCCACAGCATTGCTAACAGGTATGTTCACTGTGAAGTGAAGGAAGTTTGATGGGAAAAGAGAATTTTCCTTTGCTTGTTTTTTTGGCCAGTTAGGATTATTTTCACATTTTGCAGGGCCTATACTTTTAATTTACTAATAAAGCTGTTTATACGAACATGAAGTAAGTTCTCACACAGACATGTTTAGTCTGCTGGAGTCCACGAGGTGGTGTTTGATGGTTTAATAATCATTATAGTCTTATAATTTCCCTACTCTTGCCATTCTGACTCACCAGAACGTAAACACTATGCTGTGTGAAAACTAGCTTGCTGCTTTTTAACTTGTTAGCATGAGTAAGTCAGATGTGTTTGCTCCGTATCTTGTGGTTTTGGTCAAGAAAACTGGAAAAGGTTGTCAGATACTCAGTTTCCTTGGTGCTATCCACAAAATACTTCTCATGAAGGGAAATGCTCTCATCTGTTCTGGCTAACTAACTTCTAGTGGGAATGTTTTGTGTGTGTCAGGACAGATTTAGATCAGTTTTATTTACAGAAATAAATTGGGGACAAAGAATCTTTGGATTTCATAACTTCTTAATATGTGACGTAATCTTAGGACTATTGTGTCATATTCCATAAGGAACAGTTGGGTAGTTAGATCTCATTGCATTTTATGCTTAAAATATGTTAACAGTTACAGTTGAAAACAGGCTTTTGACTTTTCTTACAGATGTCTTTGCAGAAATTGCTATTTTTCAATATAATTTTTCCTCCAACATCAAAAGACATTTATATATTTCATAGAGCCTGTCCATGTGCCAACCCAATTATAGCAGCAGCAGTTTAACTTAAACTTCTGTTGACAAATTAACCAACTATTAGAAGAAAAGAAAAAGGCCACTTTTCATCGCTTAAAAAAATGGGATGAAAGAAGCAGCCCACACAGCAGTTAATTCAGTGTCCTTAGTTCCCAGTGGTTTGAAAGAACAGTATACACAACCACAGGTCTTGCTCCAAGTGATTGGATTCAAACCATTTTCTTTGGATACGTTCTGTTAAACCTGGTCTCCTGTTGCATGTACTACCAAACCCATAAACCAATGCAGCGAACAAAGTCAGAGACTGCACATTGTGTCCCTGAGCCACATACTAAGAATAAAGTCATAATAATAAACTTCCTTCTGGTTGTCCCCCAGGCTTTTGGGTTAGGGTCATCTGCAAAGTGAGGGCAGAACAGAACACAGCAGACAGTTCAGGCGTTCACTCTCAGACACCATCTTCCAGGGTTTGATGGGTGAACTTTAAAAAAAAAAAGAGGGCAGAGATAGTATTATTAAGGAGGTTGTAGGAGTAAAATGTTTTTTCTGCCATTTTAACGCAAATGCTCTTTGCCTCTAACGAAAGAACAGCCAAGAACAACCCTGTTTGGGAATTGAATCGGCTGCAGAAATGTATAACTTAAACTAGCATTTTCACAGATGTGTTTTGTGTATCTTTATGCCTTTTTTTCTGTTGCAGGTGTGTTGACGCAGTAAAGGCTTCCCACTATGTAGAGTTAGCCAATGACCTGGAAATAAATAAAGCCACTACTTACCTGAGGCAGCAGGATTTCAACCAGGTACAGTAACTTTTCACATTGCTACTTGTTAATACTATATTGGCAACGGTCTTTCTTAGCCTCAGCGTATTTTTCAGCGAGGAAAGGAATAATTTATGCAAACACGATGCACAGTAAAATAACTTTATAAAAATGCTGACAAGAGATGAGTTTTATCTAACTGAAATTTCTGCCATGTCTACAGGTCATGTCAAAATGCAGACACCTAAATTTAGTTATCTTCACTAGGCGTCCAAGCTGTCATTACAGTTAATGGAACTCTGCTCAGTACAGTCTGACTAGAGCCTGACTGGAGCCAAGAAAGTTTTTTGCTAATCGTTGTGGAGGCGTTCTTAGTATAAGCTGAATCTTTCTCTCTGTTTGTCTGTAGTACCAAAATATATGCTGAAGCACTTTGTATGTATCACTGTATCATCAGTTGCTGAGGGGAGCTGCTCTAGAGCTGGCCTGGCCTCTGGTGGAGTGGTAGATCTCCATGTACAGGGTTTGTCCTGAGGTTTCACCAAGGCTGGGAGGCACTGGGGAAGCAGAGAGACCACTGGGAGCTGGCAGCACTCATGGGAGCTGCTGCTGAGGCATGGGCATTGCCAGGACAATGGTGACCATGGCCATGCCTGCACAAGGCATGCTCCTCCCTTAGGGAGCATAGCCACCAGAGCGGGGTGCAGCAGTTTGTACAGGAAGGGAAGGGCACAGACACCTCTGCCCAGGGAGCGATGGTGTCCACCCGGCAGAAAGCCACGGTCTCTCTAAGCGCTGTGCCCAGCGTGACTGACACAGCTGCCTGGACAGAGCAGTGGGAGATGAAGTCACCCAGGCATCAGGCCGCAGGGTGTGCTCTGCTCCCTGCCCTCACACCAGAGGGAGAAGGAGATTGACCAGTGGAACCACATCCTGCCTTCCCTTGGACCAACAGTCATAAACATGGTGACCAAAGATGAGGAAAAGGCTGAGCTACTGAACGCTGCCTTTGCCTCAGTCTTTAATAGTCAGACCAGTCATTCTCAAGTAAGAGCAGTTGTTTTCCGAGTGCCCAGCCCCTGAAGCTGGAAGACAAGGATGGGTGTGGGCATGACCCCCTGGCTGGTCCGGGAAGCAGCCCTGTAAGCCTGCTGTCAGTCAGCAGCAGGAGGTGTGTTATTTAGGAGGAGACAGAGAGGTTGTGTCAATGGGTGATTGGAAAGCCAGCTCATCTCTGGGCAGGACACTGTACTTAAAACCAATCCAGGCAGAATACGTAAGATAACTTAGAAACTATAAATAGATGTGATAAGGAAGAAACTGCGCAGTTAGTTAGTAGTTAGCACTTAGAAGTTGTAGTGTGTAGGGGCTGCAGCAGTCTGCTGCAGTTATATCTTAATAAAGGCCTTGTGTGCACACAAACGATTGTCGTATCGTCCGCCCCGAATATTTGTGACGTATGATTTACCCCTACACAGACGGGGAGCAAAATGGACCCCCCATAACCCAAGAGGGAATGGTCAGTGACCTGCATCTAAGACACCACTTAGATGCACACAAGTCCTTGGGGCCAGATGGGATCCACCCAAAGGTACTGGAGGAAGCTGGTGGAGGTGCTCACCAAGCCTCTTTCCATCATTGATCGCCAGTCGTGGCTAGTCAGGGAGGTCCCAATCGACTGGAGGTGAGCAGATGTGACACTCTTCTACAAGAAGGGCTGGAAGAAGGATTTGGAGAACTACAGGGCTGTAGGTCTGACCTCAGTGCCGGGGAAGGGTATGGAGCAGATCATCTTGAGTGCCATTATGTACAGGACAACCAGGTTACCAGTCAGCATGGGTTTATGAGTGACAGGAAAATTTTGTAGCTTTATTGATGATAGCTTTTGAAGAGTAAGTGTTACAGGTAGGTAACCAGTCATATGATCTCAAGAATTTACTATTTTGATGGCAATTCTTTGCAATTTCCAGATAACATCCAGTGTATGCTAAAGAAAAATAAGTCAATTCACAGGAGTAAAACGAGATACAGAGATTGCTGGGGATGTTTATGTGGAGTACTCCAGTGGAGGGAGAGGGAAGAGTGTTAGGAGTAAGTGGGGAAGATGCTCTTTTTATTTTGATTATGTGATAGAAGACCTTTAACCTGCACTGGAACTGCTTAACAGCAGAGTGGGACTGCAGAATGGTGATTGCAGAGAGTATTTTTTTACTGTTCTAATAAAAGTGCAGCTGCCGGTTATATTCATGCTGTCTGTCTGATCTTAATATACTTACTAACTCACCACCTGCTCAACACACCTTTGGCTGAAGACCAAGAATGGAAGGTTTTTTAAATGTTCAGTTTCAAGGATGAAACTTTTATTGTGTTTCCAAAAAAAAGAACTGAAATGGATTTGTGCTGTGACTGTGATGGAGTTAACCATGTGCTCATCATAATTAATACGTTATTTTAAAGCAGTCCTAGGAGGGGGAAAAAAAAAGCCAGGGTGGAAATTATCATAATATGTCTAGACAGTATTTTATTAGTAATTTTTATTGTGTATTAGAAATTTTTAATTTTTTCTTAATTTCAAGGAAAAACTTGGAAAATTAATTTAAAACCAGAATTCTGCATCTTAGCTATGCAACTCCTTAACATCTCTGGCAGACCCTGCTTGGATCAGGCAAGCTGCTTTGAAGTTTAAGCAAAAACTTTGAAGTTATGTAAGCAATTAATTTAGGTACGTGGAAACACATCAGAAAGAATAATTTGGACAGTCTGTGTTCTGGTTGTTTAATCATTATTGTTTAGATTAAAAAGTTAGAAATTATTTTAAAAAGATATCAATTTAGTTGATGATACAGCGAGAGCATTTCTACTTTGCAAGGAGCATTGTTACGGATTTTCATCCTAGGGCTCATAACCACTGAATTTCTGTTACTAGGAGATTATAATCTTTAGTAGTTCCTGGTTTTGGGTGGAATGTGGTTGGCGAAATGAGCTGCATCTAGCTGTATATACTTTGTCATTTTACTCATCATTAGTAGAGTCATGTTTTTTGTACAAAGTTACTGTAAAAGCAGCGCGTTTGACAGTCAGTTAAAACAGTTCCCTTTCTGTTTTGTTTTGGCATTCCGTACGCAGTATCATGCATTCGCTTGGAAGCGTAAACACCAGTTTATGAGGTCTCATGTAAAGGAAGAAGGAAACTTTTGAGTTCCTAATGTTGATGGCTAAATTGAGGTTGCCACATCTGTGATGTAATAGATGATGGAGCTGGACTCGCTGTGATATTCTTAAAGTTTGTGTAGTTAATACAAATATTTAGTGTAAAGAAGCCAGATTTTCTTCATAATTTAGTCTACAGTTACAAATGTTATCCCATAGCCAATGAAAAAACCCGGATCTTTTATTTCACAGTTCCTTTCATAGCTTATTCACTGTACATTGATTTACTTGTTGCCTATAAACTTGTCTATAAAGTTTATGGAATTCAGTTTTCATGTAAAAGTTTTTTTTAAAATACAACCTTGTGGTTTCAGTCTTCATGTTTGAGTACCTCCTAAACTTAGACATGTGTCATTGTCTTACTACAAAACCCAGCAAGTTGAATCCAATCCTGCACTGTCTTGCATATTTTTTCTACAGTATATACTTCTTTAGATTTTTCATACAAGTTTTAATGTCAATCCTTTTGTGTTCACTGAAAGAACTGGAAAAATAGGTGTGAGAATTTTAATTAGTTGACTAGACTAAAACCAGACAATATAAACTTGTGTCTTGTATGTATACAAGAATTGTCGGATATCTGTGTACTTCGAGGTAGCCACGTCTACTCTACATTTTGAAGAAGTAATAAGAAACCAGTAATCTTGGTCACAAAATCGCAATGTTGTTATTATTATGTATAATACCGATGTACTTCTGCATGGACACGCTGGCAAGCGCGTGTTCCCAACTCTAGTAGTCATTACGTGTGTGAGTATGGGGAGTTGACAGGTTTAGCTGCGTGTTACTGTGAAGTTTATCAGGGCTTTCTGAAAGAATTTTGATATAAGTTTGCTTCAGTAGGAAGTAAGTTGCTTTCAAATTAATTCCAGGCACTGGAGACGCTAAAAATGTTTGAAAAAAAGGATAGCCGAGTGAAGAGTGCAGCTGCAACCAACCTTTCCTTCCTTTATTATTTGGTAAGTGTTTGCCTCAACAAAACCAGTTGGAACCGCAGTTCATGTAGCAGCCTCTGTATCTTTATAGCAGTTTTTTGTGTCTATCTAAACAATCGCTGTAAACAACAAGAAACTGCACGTTGGAGTTGTTCTGGAGTGCCTGTTGTTGGCTGTGGTTGAAGTTGGGAGCATGTCCTTTGCGTCCTGTTGCTGGGGGGAAGAGTGAGGTTGCGCCTGCAGTGTGATCTCTGCAGCAGCTGCTTCTGACACTCTCTTCCTTGAAGACCCTGGCTGAACTTCAGGAGCATGTGAAGTATGTAGCTTGGGCAGGTGTGTTTGTGTGTGAAGCTTGTAGCGTGGGGGAATTTATTTTTGTTTTTTAAAGGAATATTACTTCTGTTGCAACAAAAAGCCTTGCAGACTGAGTGGGACAGAGCGACAAAACACGTCTTAGGTGTTAAGTTCTCTGCAAATACATGAGGAATATTTTAGGGCTGAAGAATGTCTTATTTTTCTTTAACCTCAATCTTTTGAAATTCCACTGTATTAATGGTAAGAAACCACAGCTGCAAGGAAGTTGGCTGACAGACGACTAATGCAATGTTTGTTTTGTTCGTGTAGGAGAATGAATTGGCACTAGCGACTAACTATGCGGATTTAGCTGTAAATTCTGATAGGTACAATCCAGCAGCGCTAACTAACAAAGGAAATACTGTTTTTGCAAACGGAGACTATGAAAAAGCAGCTGAGTTTTATAAGGAAGCTCTCAGGAATGATTCCTTATGCACTGAAGCGCTTTATAATCTCGGTAAGACGAAGGTAATTTTGTGATTTGGCTTTTGTCTAAAGGTGGCACTGGCGTTTCTGAAGAATCTGGCTTTCAAAGTTTTCTTCTATAGAAATATTCTAATCATTATTACTTTATTCAGTAATTTGTTATTACAAGAAGGTATTTGTACCTCCTACCTGTTCTGCCAAAAAAAAAACCCCAAAACAACGCAGAGTTAACAACATCAACTAGTAATTGCAGATGAGTCACTCTGAAGATAAAAATTTGTACTATCTATGAAAAATATATCATTATTAAGCCCTCACAGTCATTCCCCTCTAAAAGCCCTCTCTTCCCCTCTTTCATGTGTTTAAAAAGTGAGGTTACATATGGTTTTGGTCTCGGATTAGGTTGGTGTTCCTGGAGTTTATCAGTTTGGTGAGTCGTACTAGCAGGTAAGAATTGTAAATCCATCAGTGTCAAGGCAGCTATATACTGCCTCCAAGTACCGTGTTCCTATTTCATTTTTCTTGATTATTCTGGCAGTTAATATGCTGAAATAATCTTTTTCTCATTGCATTAATACTGTAACCTTTCTTTTTTAGGTTTAACATACAAGAAATTAAGCAGAATGGATGAAGCTCTGGATTGTTTTCTGAAACTCCATGCAATCCTTCCCAATAGTGCCCAAGTCCTGTACCAGATCGCAAACATGTATCTTTTTCTGGAGTATGATGAGGGATGGTGGTTTTAGTAAACTCGTTTAATCTGAGATACGTGTTTCAATCATGACGTGATGACTTAAATTTCCTGTAATGGCCATTACAATTTTTATGATCATGCATAGATTCATTCTCTGATGTTTGTAAAAGCAGGAACAGAACTTCCAACCTTCTTGGACATTCCCAGTGAAGAAATACGTTAAGCCTGTTCACATTGCAGGGAATTCATTTACACTCAGTATTAAACTGTGTCCCAGAATATTTAAAATGATGCTGATTTTATTATGAAAATAATGTGACAGATGTAAGCACAATTGAGTGACTGCAGAGGGGCGAGCGCTTTGCAGGTCTAATTGCAGCGAAAGCTGCCTCTGTCCTCTGGACCAGAATCGTTCGCTGTCTGTGCTGGGCTGCTTAGATACACAGCAGGACATCTTGCTGCAGGCAAAAGTCTGATCTGGAGGGTAGCTGTTAGACCTAATCACTTTCTTCAGGACAAAATGATGGATTACGAAAAACTAACCAAGTTGTAAAGGCTGCAAGTGAATTGGCTGCTTCTCACACTTCGGTCTTAAGAATGAGGAAGTCAAAGTAAAATTAGTGACACAGAGAGAAGAAAACCAAGCCCCGAGTTCTCTTCAGCCCAAAGTGGTTTTAAGGTGAAAGAGCAGCCAAAGCTTCTGATATTTATCTTTCTTCAGTGTAACAAAAATATTTTCTATTAGAATGAAATTATGAAAACTGAAGGAGAGAAAATAAACGCAGCCAGTGTATCTCCCCGGTACGGTGACTGGTGTATCTGTCCAGCACGTGGATTACATTATGTGAAGTAGTAAGAATTCTGAGTAAGTCAGAGTATCATCGGCGTCAGTCCTTGACTGAAGAAAACTCAGACATGAGATCATGGAAGATCCCAATCAAGCCATAGAGTGGCTCCTCCAGTTGATCGGGGGAGTTTCAAC
>NW_010412409.1:8454-20389 GCF_000710305.1 Buceros rhinoceros silvestris
AATAAAGCCATAGAGTGGCTCCTGCAGTTGATCGGTGTAGTTCCAACTGATCCACATATACTTTCCAAGATAGGGCAGTTATACGATAATGAAGGGGATAAACCCCAGGCTTTTCATTATTACTATGAGGTATTTGCCCTTTATTGCTCTTCTGATGCGCTTTTCATAATTAAAGGAAATGTTGCCATTTTGCCTATATCAAATTAACAATCCATTAATTAAATTCTAAAGTATCAGCAAAAAAAAAAATATTTGGGGGGGAAGTAGAGTTGACAAAATCTACTTTTTGTAGTCAATCCTAAGGAAATACATAGCCTCAGACTTTAATTTTTCATATAGTTGTTTTCTACATTGACTCCTAACAATTTTAATTCAAAATATAGTCTGAGATTAAATAAAACATGGATATAATAAATGTAACTTTAAAGGTGTGTAACATAACTGCATTGATTGGAAGCCGTATCTTTATAATGGATATGGAGATAGATATGTGTGTATACAAGTGTTTATCTTAAGTTAGACTTTAATTTTTCATATAGTTGTTTTCTACATTGACTCCTAACAATTTTAATTCAAAATATAGTCTGAGATTAAATAAAACATGGATATAATAAATGTAACTTTAAAGGTGTGTAACATAACTGCATTGATTGGAAGCCGTATCTTTATAATGGATATGGAGATAGATATGTGTGTATACAAGTGTTTATCTTAAGTTTCTTTCATATATATATATATATGTTTTAGTGGCACATTGTGGATACACAGTTGCCTAAAGATGGGCATCCTCTCTCACTTTAAACCAGCTATAGCACTGTCTGTAGTTCGTAGAGATTCTTCCGTTTCAGAAATGAGAATCGGGCAGGAAGCTGCTCTGCTGCGATCTGGGAGTTCTTTTCTCTGCGCAAAGCAAGGAAGACCACAGGCTGTGTTGCAATCTGAATACTAGTGGAGTTGTGCTTGATGATAATTTTGCTGCCTATTTCAGTGGGAATTTTGAAAAAGCTGAAAATATAATTTATGTAGATATGTATTTCATAAAAGAGAATGCTTTTAGGTGAGTTTTCGAGCAGACTAAGTGTGGAATTGTACACGTATTATTTAGCATTGTTTCACATTTTAGGAAACTTGTCCACACGTAGATGTCATCTAAGTAACCATTTTGCTGTTGCCAACTCTTTAAAGTGATATTTCAGGTAAGGCTAGATGGAAAATGCAGCAGGTAACTTCTAAAAAGCGTTCTGTAATTAGAAAACTTGGATGCTTTTTTTTTTTTTCAGGATTGCTTAGTGTATAGCACACTGCTTCCATTCATACATTACACATTTTTTGGCATCTGGAGAATTAAACACTTTCTTAAGATACTCCAGAAGTAACATAAAGATGTTGTTTATCATTAAAACTGTATTTCTTTCACATTTCCTATTTTATCAGTCATACCGGTATTTCCCTTCGAACACTGAGGTCATCGAGTGGCTCGGAGTCTATTACACTGACACCCAGTTTTTTGAAAAAGCCATTGAGTACTTTGAAAGAGCAGCTCTTATCCTGTAAGTAATTATTATTGTATGCCTACTTGGGTATTTTAGGGTTTCACATCCATAAGTACACCTCGAGATAAATTAGTCAGATAACTTCAGTACTATAAGCAAATACCAGAGTTAAAAATATTTAGGATGATATTTAATTTTCTTAACTTTCTGTTCATTTACAGTGTGGTTTTGCTCTTACTGTGCAATTTCAGTGATAAAATCCTCCATTGAGCCCAAGATAGTACGAGGTATTAGAATCTCTTTATTCTCTGCCAATAACCGCAGCTCTGAAGCGGGAAACAGCTTTCCTAAGCCACCAAAGCCTCTTTCTCCGTAACTTTATATGAAATATTTCCTTTCTGTTATTTTAACATGCAGCGATAATTTGTTGCTTTATATAAATGCATCTTTTAGCATTTCTTGCTGCATTTTATACTCTTCACATAACTTCTACTTCCATAAAAAGGTCATTACAGATAAGGTACAGAAGTTAGCAAAAATGTGCAGTGCAGAATTACCAATGGTCAGTGAAAATAAGTTGACAGATCAAATTGATCCTGACAGAGATACTTGAAATATATTGAGTTCAGTTCAACAACTGAATTAATCCTTTAGCAGAAGTGTGATATATATGACCTATATACCTTCTTTAATCTAGGTCAGAAGGGAAGCTTACCAGACAAATGATAAATAAACAAAAATGTGGTCAAATTTAGATTTGTAAGCCGGAGTTCAAAGAGAAATCTGAACAGACGTGCATACAGTCTTTTTATGTGGAAACAAATATTTGTCTGTGTCCATGAAGAATTTTGTGTTCATAGACCAACTAAAATTTATGCAACTAAAATTCACCTCAGCACGTGTGAATTTCTCTATTTGGTGTTTTGGGAAACCTATCAAAAACCAGGCTAAGAAAAACTCAGTTCTCGCTTGTTCAGCGATGATCTAAAGTTTGACGTTCATTTTGTTCGGTGAATCTAAATGACATGCATGAACAAGACAGCGTGTGAACAAGAATTTGTACAATATTATTCAAGGAAAGATTATACTGTGAGTTGTTAGGAGTTCAGTAAAAATAAAAAATATACTAATTCTGTTTTTGAAAGGGCTTGAGTTAGAGTAGACATTAATTATAGAAGAGAAAATCTGAAACAAAAATAAATACAAAAACACAGACTTCAGCTAAACGGAGGTGTAATTATGAAGAAATAAAGTTATAGATTAGATGAAAATGCACAGATGACAGTTCACAGAAATAACAGCGCACAGGTTGGCCAGTTTTCTTTCCCATATAAATAGTAGCCACCTTAAAAAAAGGTATTTTAGCCAAGCTGTGCGATCACATCTGCTGGCATTCATGGCCTTCTTGGAAACTTTGGAAAGAAACAACTGAAACGAAAGAGAATTATTTCATAACCTTGTTCTGGCAAAGATCGAAGTATTTCATGCTTCCTGTTGCACTTGATACATGCACAAAACACGAAGTATGTGGATTGTAAAGTACTTGAGAATAAATTGGCATATGAAATTCTTCATTACTGTTTGTAATCTGCCCATAATACAGAGAAATTATTTTTCTGTGGGATGAGATCGTTAGTAGCAGGTAACAGATTTCAATGTTTATTTGGTGTTAAAAGTGGTCTAGATATGGTAATCGATAAATAGGAATATTGGCTTATAAATTTATACTAATTGTAAATAAAGTTGTGTTTTAAAATTTAACTGCAACCACTATTTTTTAGTTTAACATTGTTTAGTGTTCAGTGTTTTAATTTTAATAATTACATTTTAAATTGCATTCTAAGATAACATGTTAGACAACGAATTGAGAAACAGTTCTTTGTTACTTTACGTTTTGCCAGCACACACAAGTTATCATTCATTAAAGGAGTTGTGCAGCAGCTAATACTGGCTGCCGACAATTTATTCTGTCTAGAATTTTCATACTGAACTGAGTAATAAACTTCATTGTGGTGCCTGCTTGGCTGCCTTTATTGCTTGCAGGAGACATATTCAGCTGGAACTAAAAAAGGTAAAGCAGTTGTCTTTCATAAGCTTGGCTGGCAGACAGACTATTTAGAGCAAAAATGGCCTATGCCACTTTTAGGGAAAAATTGAAGAGAATAAATACAAAGTGTTCTGAAACTGTTAGTGTGCAGTACCTTTGGGATGTGCAGCTGCTGAATTGTAAGCCACCTGTGATTTTCTGTCTGGCTGACAGAGCATCCTTCCACTGCTGCAATGAAAACTTCTTCATTTTCTCATTACCGTGATAAGAATGAGGAAAGAGTCCAACAGTTGTGTTGTACATGCTCAGACATCTCAAGTGTTTTCTCTGACCATACCTACCACCATTATGTACTAAGAAGAGGTAGCATCTGGGGCATCGAGGTGATGACACGGAGGAGAAGCCAGAGCTGGAAGCTGTCAGTGGGAAGTGTGCTTCCTGATGGGGCAACCTTGGCTGTGCGTTGGGCCCTGCTGGTGGGACTTCCTCAGAGCATTTTGTTCTCTACGTTGTGTGGTTCCATACCTCAGACGAAGATGAGTGGTCCACATGTAGGTCTGCTGATTGTGTGTGGTGCACAGAACCATGAGCAGGAGAAAGACCGTAACAAATGGTCTACAAATGAGTGACATCAAGGCCTGAACACAGGAGCGTGATGAGCAGGCTAAATTCTTCTTAGGAAGGCAGTATTTTAGGTGAAAAATCTTCAGAGTAGTTTAATAGTAGGCCTTTACCAGTTCTACATAGATTATTTTGCTTGGTCATTGTTTGGCAGTGTGTATAATTTTATTTTAACTATATGCAGACCGACAGAAGTGAAGTGGCATCTGATGGTTGCCAGTTGCTACAGGAGATGCGGTAAGTTCAGTAACCTTTTCATTATTGTTTGGAGGTTTGTAGCATTTTCCGTAATTAGTTGGGGTTGTTCAGCCTGGAGGGGCGAAGCCTGGAGACTATATGAAGGGGGCTTTGAAGAAAGATGGAGGGAGAATTTTTACCAGGTCCTGTAGTGACAGGACAAGAGGCAACAGGTTTAAACTGAAAGAGGGTAGACTTACATTGGACATAAGGAAGAAATTTGTGAGGATGAGGGTGGTGAGGCACTGGAACAGGTTGCCCAGAGAAGCTGTGGATGCCCCATCATTGGAAGTGTTCAAGGTCAGGCTGGACGAGGCTTTGAGTGACCTGGTCTAGTGGAAGGTGTCCCTGCCCACGGCAGGGAGGCTGGATGAGAGGATCTTCAAAAGTCCCTTCCAACCAAACCATTCTATGATTTGTTTCGTTTTGATTGATGTTGATGTTTTGAATTTTTTTTTCCTCTTGATCTTTTCTGCCTGATACAAATACTGATCCTAAAGTTTGTTTGAAAATTTAGGTACATATTATTTTGTAATTAATTTTCTGTGTATATGTAATAAAACATGTCTTTTCTTTTAAGTCCAGGAAGTGTGCCTGCACTGACTTTATGCATGAAACACTCCTTGTGCTGTTAAATAGGAGAAATAGAGAAGATAGTACAGCATAAATGATCTGGTAGAAGGTTTCTTTAATGTAGTTATACTACCATCTGATCTAACATAAATAATTAGATTTTAAAGTTGCTTAGTTCCCATTCCTTTTGAACAGCAGGTATAATATTTTTGTATTAAGTAGGATTTGCATTACACAAACAGCAACCAGTCTTAATACACTGTGTTTTCTTACTGGGAATATAATATGCCCATAAGCAAAATGGAAAGAGACCACAAATCTTTGTGGGTTTTTTCATCACCTAAAATGTGTTCAAGGCACTTGATGATGTAAATGACACCCCTCTTTCTTGCTGTCCCGGTTTGTCACTCTCCTTTATCCTTCCTTAGAACTTTGCAGAATAAATAAGTGCATTTTCTCACTCTGCTCAGTTATTTAATACAGCAGTGAGAAAAGGAACTGGACGTAGGGAACACAGTGGATTAAGAACAGTCAGCACCACCCAAAACTAGACGGATTAGCTGTTTTCCCAGCGAAGAAACACCATGGGCTTGGCTGCTGCTTAGATCCTTTATGGATCATGGGCAAAATTCCCAGCTGATGCTGTTAACACGTAGCAGGTCAATTCGATCTCTGCCTCACTAGCAAAACAAAAAGAGTGATATCTATATATTTTGTCAGTTATTTTATGGATTTGATGTTTTAGATTGACACAGTCTGTCAGTCCTTTCCATAGTAACCAAGCTGAGCCAAAACTGAAGACAAAAGCCATAAAGAACAATTACTTTCCTACCAGATCTGGGCAGAGGAGCGACACACAGATAGTATTCTGATGGAAGGAGGGAGAAGCAGAGCTGAGCTCTTGCGCGTTTCTTTTTGACCCAATCTGTTTGACCAGTTGCAGCCTCAGGTATCGAGCCTGGTATGCTCGGTACAGCTTGTCTAGTCATGTGTCACAGAACGACGGGGTCCTAGGGGCAGGTTGAAAAAGGGCAGGGATCAGGAACCTCCTGTTCATTAATTCTGTTATTTACAGAGTGATTTGGATTATTGTCATATGCTTTTAATTTTTACTATCATTAATTATGAATGTTAAGCTTGGTTTTAACAAATTTGGTCATAATATTAAATCACATACTCGAAGTAATGTTAAACACTATCAGTTTCTCATCAGCTACTCTTTTCAATGTTTGGATACCTGGATGGGAGATGGTTGTTTTGTTTGCAGGTAACTACCAGAAAGCTCTAGAGAAATACAAAATCATTCACAGAAAATTCCCAGAGAACGTTGAATGTAAGTTGTTTCATTGAGTGGTGCAACTATCGAAGGAAACTTTGTTACGTTCTGTATGTGTGTTAGTAATTGTATGATGTAATTATTTTTTCACATGAAAATATTTTCATGAACTATCATTTTTATTCATGCTAATGCTGATGTGTTCTGTAGCAAGACTGAAATGTAAGAAATACCGGTTAATGCTGAAGAAGAGAGATGAAAACAAACTTTAACTGTAGCAGATTGGTTGAGTTCTTTCTCATACGTACTTCTTAAATTTTATAACTAGGTTACTTATTTTATCTTTCTTACGATAAAATCTATTTATTTTTACTTTTAGTCCTGCTAGTTGAAACTTCTGCTGTAAGTTTCTAGAGTTAACAGGGTTTTGTTAAGTTTTATCAAAACCAAATTTTTCCAAAAGAATGTAGAGGGTGAGATTTTGTTGTTGAGTTTCTGAGTTTAGTTGGTCAACCAGTCTCTGGAAAATCTGCAGAGAATTTCAAACCAAACTACAGGAAACATAACTTTGAAGAGTAGGACGTCTTACAGAATCAATCTTACCTGTACTGTAAATGAAAAAGCCTGTAAAAAATAGGGGTTGTCTTTGGCTGCAAAAATGTCCTCTTACATCCCACACCGTGCCTCACTAATTCCAAAATTACAAAGCTGTTGCGAACGAGCCCACGCTTTTAAATGCCGTGTGGAAAGAACATACGCTATATTTTAAAATAAAATTGTATTGTTCTGCTTTAACAAGCACACTGGTTTTTAAAAGAGGAATCCTAAGCTTTGTTGTACAAGAGAAATTCAAAGCTGTGACTCCTCAAAGTGATGAGCAAACTGTCACGTTCGTGCTGGGCACACATTTCAGAGGATGGAGGGTTTGGTAAACCTTTCAGAATGCGCATGTGTTTCTGAATGTGGTTTCTACAAATTACAAAGTGGAAGCAGGAGTTAGACAAGACAATTTAACTGACTTTAAAAGTTTTCTGCTGCTGAAACAATGTTTTTTTTAATTCTATAAATACTGATTTTTAAAAAATCAACGACAGCAACAGAAGAGCCAAACCATTCTGATTCACTTGGCATTTGTAAAATTGTTTTCAACAAAATGCTATTGATAGCGGCTTCTCGGTAATAGCTT
Source organism: Buceros rhinoceros silvestris (assembly GCF_000710305.1). Classification (NCBI taxonomy): domain Eukaryota; kingdom Metazoa; phylum Chordata; class Aves; order Bucerotiformes; family Bucerotidae; genus Buceros; species Buceros rhinoceros. The sequence continues at coordinate 15,888 of NW_010412409.1, forward strand.
TGTAGTATTATTACGCTTTTCAGTTTCCAACATGTTTTGCAAATGTTGAGAGCTCTGAGCCAGATGAGTTAGTGTGTCTTGTGCCTTCCACACATGTAAATGGTATTTGTACTGTTCATGCATGTTGACACTGCATCACAGAAAATGCTGAATTATTTGCAGAAGAGCACAACTTGGACAGTCGTGCTGATCTAGAGTCACCTTTTACATGCGGGTACTGGCACTGTTTGCCATTCTCTATGCCATTTTGTTACTGTGCACTCGTAGTTTGACCTGCTTGTAAGCCTTTTTTTAATGATGTTTTGCTTTTCAATTAGGTCTCCAATTTTTAGTTCGTCTCTGCACAGATATGGGGCTGAAAGAAGTCCAGGAATATATGACAAAGCTCAAGAAAGTGGAAAAATTAAAAGAAATAAGAGAGCAGGTGAGCTTGTTTCTTTCTGTTATTATACAGGATCGCTATATACATAGACAAAACTAAACTTTGTGAGACTTCGAGATAAAATGTGTATTAACTCCCTGGTTTAGAGAGTGTTTTGCATTTTGGGGGTTTTTAGTTTTAAATTACCAATTGGCCTTACATCTGTCTGAATGGTTTTTGAGCAGAGGATTTTCTGTGATTTTTAAACAGTGCTGAAAGATGGGCTGTGTGGATGGGATGGGAATGCTGGAGCCACCCACATAATTTAATGTCTCTGGAATGTCGTCTTTCCTACTTACTTGCCAGACTGTGTGAATTGTATTTATGAGCCAAGCAGTAATGAAACTCTAGGTAGAGAAGGGGAGCCTTAGAATTTGTCAGTGTGGTAGAAATAGTGACAGATTACATAGGTAGAAGTAAATTATTCATGTTAGTGCCAATTTTTAAACTGAAAAAAATTTGCATGGGAAAGCTACAGGTTGTGAAAGGTTTGGAATCATAACTTGAGTTGTATTTAGAGCGGTCAGCGTGTGTACGTGTGTGTGCATGTGCATGCATCTTTTTCTGGCTACTCCTGTGATAAAGTAAGATTTTTAAATTAAAATCTGCTTGTTTGGAAAACATTATCCTTGCTGTTGAGCTGCAGAGTGCTAAAGCTCACCTTTCCTTTCTATGAATTGTGTCAAAGCTACAAAGACATTAGGACTGTTAAATCTTACCTGGTTTACTCGGCTCCTAGTTAACATTTACTGGCTCCCTTTTGATGTCAGATAACGTGTAAATAGTTACTTCACTTTTACTTCAATTCCAGAGAGGCTGAGTATGCTCAGGTACACTAGGACGTTTAAAAATTGGAACTCTCAAAGGGAAACACTGATGAAAGGATTCCAAAGTTATGCTACAACCTTATTTTGGGGGGCTAGTTGAAGAATATTGGTTACAGGAAATGTAAAATTTAAAGCATTTGGAAAATTGGACAAAAGAAAGCAGTCCACAAGTGCAGTGAGGCTAGTATTACAGAATCACAGAATCTTCTGCTTGGAAGAGACCTTTAAGGTCATCGAGTCCAACCGTTCCCCCTGCACTGCCAGGGTGAAACCATGTCCCTCAGCAGCACCTCCACACGGCTGTGAAACCCCTCCAGGGATGGGGACTCCACCACCTCCCTGGGCAGCCTCTTCCAGTGCTACACAACCCTCTCTGTAAGTTTTTCCTAATATCCAATCTAAACCTCCCCTGGTGCAACTTGAGGCCGTTTCCTCCCGTCCTGTCCTTGTAACATGGGAGAAGAGACCAACTCCCTCCTCCCTACAATCCTCTGTCGGGCAGTTGTAGAGAGTGATGAGGTCTCCCCTCAGCCTCCTCTTCTTCAGACTAAACAATCCCAGTTTCCTCAGCTGCTCCTTCTAAAATCAATCCCCTCATCCAGATCATTGACAAAGGTATTATCCAGAACTTGCCCTGGCACTGAGCCCTGAGGAACGCCAGCTGCTGCGTTGGACTCCATTCCCCACCACTCTCTGTGCCCAGCCATCCAGCCAGTTTTTTATCAAGCAAAGAGTATGCTGTCCAAGCCATGAGCAGCCCGTTTCTCCAGGATAATGCTGTGGGAAACTGTGTCAAAGATATCTTACATCCCACAGACCTTGTGAGGGTATGGTAGCTCATTAATGGGAAGTCCTCATCAAGAAACATTGATTTACAGTGCACACTCTCACTAATTTTCTTGATTTTGTTAATCGCACACACAATAGTTGTACTAGCTGAGAGCTGGAAAGAAGTGTTAATGAAATATTTGAACAGAGAAAAGTTTAAGGACATTCTGTGCACTGTAATTCTTGGATTATTACATGCATTTTAAGCACTTTAGAACAAGTATAATCCCAGCATTTTATTGTTAGACCTAAACCAGAGAAGTATTTCAGGCTGCAATTTTATTTTTAACTTCCCAGCAGTAGGTATGATCTGCTTCATATCCTTCCCTGGCACTGAGGTCAGACCGACGGGCCTGTAGTTCCCCAGATCCTCCTCCCAGCCCTTCTTGTAGAAGAGTGTCACATCTGCTCACCTCCAGTCGATTGCGACCTCCCTGACTAGCCAGGACTGGCGATCAATGATGGAAAGAGGCTTGGTGAGCACCTCCACCAGCTTCATCCAGTACCCTTGGATGGATCCCATTTGGCCCTGCAGACTTGTGTGCATCTAAGTGGTGTCTTAGATGCAGGTCACTGACCATTTCCTCTTGGGTTGTGGGGGCTCCATTTTGCTCCCCGTTCTTGTCTTCCAGCTGCAGGGGCTGGGCACTCGGAGAACAACTGCTCTTACTTGAGAACGACTGGTCTGACTATTAAAGACTGAGGCAAAGGCAGCGTTCAGTAGCTCCTCCTTGGTCACTATGTTTCCCCTGTGCATCCAGCAAAGAATGGAGATTATCCTTAGTTGTTGTTTTGTTGCTAATGTATATATAGAAACATTTTTAATTGTCTGTCAGAAAATGCACTGCAGCTTAGTATGCTGCTGTTGGGTGTCTGTGACAGAATCTCAACATCAGGGCTGTCTTGTAAACGATAATCTTGCAGTTCCTTTTTGCTATTGGTATTACACCTGGGTTCTCATCCTCTGGCTTTGGGTTGGAGGATTTTTTTTGATGGCTTGGTTGGTTCTTGCAGCGGGGGGTGGGGGTGTGTGGGGTGTGTTTAGTCTTATGGCTACCATCTGGCTTTGGAAATTACTAGGTATTCTTGTCCTAAGACATTCCTTCTGTCATCCATGAAAGTATAGTCATAAACTATACTTTCAAGTTCTAAAATTACTGAATTTTAATATTTCACAACTTAAGTTTCCCACAGAACACTGGTTTCAGTTAGAAGCACCAGTTATGCAAGAGGACCCTTGCACAGGAGTTGTCTGGGCTCATTGGAAGGGCTTTAAACTAGATTTGGCGGAGGGAAAGGGATAGAGTCTGGCTTGCTGGACCTAAGCCTCAGAGCTGCACACCAGAGTTGGTCAGATGTTGGTCAGAGTTAGCCAGCGAGCTCCTTGGGTATGCTGCACCAGTGGAGATTGAGGGCACTGTGTCTGGGGGGAGGACAGTTGCAAAGGTCCCGCTTTTTGCTATTGGTATTACACCTGGGTTCTCATCCTCTGGCTTTGGGTTGGAGGATTTTTTTTGATGGCTTGGTTGGTTCTTGCAGCGGGGGGTGGGGGTGTGTGGGGTGTGTTTAGTCTTATGGCTACCATCTGGCTTTGGAAATTACTAGGTATTCTTGTCCTAAGACATTCCTTCTGTCATCCATGAAAGTATAGTCATAAACTATACTTTCAAGTTCTAAAATTACTGAATTTTAATATTTCACAACTTAAGTTTCCCACAGAACACTGGTTTCAGTTAGAAGCACCAGTTATGCAAGAGGACCCTTGCACAGGAGTTGTCTGGGCTCATTGGAAGGGCTTTAAACTAGATTTGGCGGAGGGAAAGGGATAGAGTCTGGCTTGCTGGACCTAAGCCTCAGAGCTGCACACCAGAGTTGGTCAGATGTTGGTCAGAGTTAGCCAGCGAGCTCCTTGGGTATGCTGCACCAGTGGAGATTGAGGGCACTGTGTCTGGTGGTAGGACAGTCACAATGGTCACTGGTGTGCCAGGAGTCAAGGCAGTGCCTGGGAAAGGTCAGGCGGGAGTTAGACCTTCTCCCCCCAGAGAAAAGGCAATAGGATCACTAGCCCAGCTGAAGTGCTTTTACACCAATGCAGCATGGGCAACAAGCAGGAAGAGCTGGAAGCCATTGTGCAGCAGGAAAGCTTATGACCTAGGTGCCATCACGGAGACATGGTGGGATGACACACACAACTGGAGCGCTGCACTGGAGAGCTACAAGCTCTTTAGGAGGGATAGTCCAGGCAGGAGAGGAGGAAGACTGGCCCTGTATGTTAGGGAGGGGTTTGATGGTCTGGAGATCAGCTGTTGTGATGACGGGGTAGATGCTTATGGATTAAAATTAGTGGGACGGGGTTTGATTGTCTGGAGATCAGTAGGTTGTGATGAAGGGGTAGATGCTTATGGATTAAAATTAGGGGGAAGGCC
>NW_010412410.1:0-11387 GCF_000710305.1 Buceros rhinoceros silvestris
GAAGGTGAGGCCTGGAGGCAGCGGGGGGAAGGCGGAGGCGCTGAGGGTCCGCGTCGCTCCCGGAGTTTGTTTTCTCTCTGGTCGTTTTTGCCTCTAGTCCAGTCTGCTTGTTAGGATGTTGCGGATATTGGTCAGTTAGAATAATTATAACTTGAAATACTTTGTTACAGCAGTATTAATGCTGTGTCTGGAACAGCTTTAATAAAGTACGTGGCAACGGGTTACTTGGGGCGTGATGTCGGCAGGGGTGGGCAGTCTCCTTACCTTTCAGCTGTCCCTCCTGAGGGATGCCAGCATCTCCCGCTTCGACTCAGCAAGAGGGGACATCGGTGACGGGAAAGGCTTGGTTGTGGCAGTTCAGATCACACTGTTACGATGTGAAAAGAGTCCCACTTGCAGTGCAAGACCAGCAGTTCTCTCAGAAGCTTTCTGACAATTAACCTTCTGGCAGGGGAATGCTTCCAGACTGGTATTTTTAGTAGCTGGAAGTACAAAGATACTGCCAGTTAAGTTGACAGTGTCTGCTTAACACCACTGAGTTAGCATACTGATTCCTGCACAGTTTTCCGCTTGCGCACCGGGGTTTTTTGAAGCCAGTATTATGTCAGTGCCTGACTTCTTTAATCAACAGAATCAGAAAGAGCATCAGGGAAGACACAGTCAGACTTTTATACTGATGCTTTAGGCTATTGGACAGAGTTTGTCTTCCCGATCTGTGCTTGTTGATGAGACAATGCAGAACCTCCTCCCTTGTTAACCATCCTCCTTCCAAAGTCTGCTGCTGACTGAGATCCATCAGCTGATCTCCTTGGAGGCCATTTAAACTCTTACAACTAAGGCGAATTGCTGGCAATAATGCAAGTTAGGGAGTGCTCCTCTGAGCAGCTGAACTGGCAGATCTTTGAAGCTCGTAACACGGGGAGGAGTAGGGGGGTGGAAAACCGCTGAGAACAGGCCAGTAGTTTTTAATAGAGTTTGCTACTGTTATATCTGTTCATGAGAAAACAGTGGAACTATTTCTCCTTGGATTGTCTTATTTCTCTTTTGCACTTGGACAAAGTAGAAGGTCTTGCACCTGGGTTGGGGCAAACCCCACTACCCACGTAGGCTGAGGGATGAAGGGATTGAAAGCAGCCCTGTGGAGAAGGCGCGCTGGTGGATGAAAAACAACATGAGCCAGCAATGTGCACGTGCAGTCCAGAAAGCAAATCACATCTTGGGCTGCATCAGAAGAGCGGCCAGGAGGTCAAGAGAGGTGATCCTGCCTCTCAGCTCTCGTGAGACCTCACCTGGAGCACTGTGTCCAGCTCTGGGACCCCCAGCATAAGAAAAACATGGTCTTGCTTGAGCGGGTCCAGAGGAGGACCACAAATATGATCAGAGGGATGGGACACCTCTGCTATGAGGAGAGTTGAGGTAGTTCAGCCTGGAGAAGGCAAGGCTCTGGGTTGACCTTATTGTGGCCTTTCACTACTTAAAGGGGGCCTCTGAGAAAGACGGGGACAGTCTTTTTTAGCAGGGACTGTTGCAGTAGGACAAGCAGTGATGATTTTAAACCAAAAGCGGGGAGATTTAGGCTATATATTAGGAAGAAAGTCTTCACTGTGAGGATGGTGAAACACTGGTACACTGTTTTTTTAAAAAACACTGGTACAGCGTTTCACTGGTGGTGAAACACTGGTACTGCCCAGAGAGCTGGTAGAATCCCCTGGAAACAGTCAAGGTCAGACTGGATGGGTTGAAGACGTCGCTGCTCACTGCAGGGAGAGGGTTGGACTGACTGACCTTTACAGGTCCCTTCCAACACAAAACAGTCTATGATTCTTTATTTCTATTGCTTTCTTTATACTGATACACACATGCATCCAGTTGAGCAGAAACCGTCTGTCTGTCATTCCCCCCAAGCATTAGCTTTCAGTTAGAGCTGTTTTCTCATCATTGTAGTGGCCAGCTGTGCCAATTCCAGAGCTGGATCTTGAGGAGAACAAGCAGGGGCAGATTGAACCAGCCCTGCTTAGTGGCAGCCCACTGAATGATGTCAGGTTAAAGCGACTGTGGAATTGCACTCTTGGTAAAGGTTACTTTTTTATATTGTTAAATTACAATATAGTCAACCTCAGCAGATGTTTGGGACGTGATCGTAGGATTCTTACTGTATGGTTGTAGTGAAAATGTAACAACTTGTGGCTTCTGGGAAGGTGTAAATGTTTGCAAAATATGGCCTTAGATTCTTAAAATAACATATCCAGTAATTAAAAAAAAATCAGAAATAAATCCAAAATAAAACCAAAAAACCCATTCCTGTCATCTAGGAGCCTGTAATCTTAACTGCTATTTTTATAAGAGAAATTTACAGAAAAGTAATATGATAACTAACAGAAAAGTAATATGATAACTAACTCCTCTCTGTGCTTCCACAAATTTTAGGGAATGGTCCCTGGAAGTTTTAAGAACAGTACGTTGATATTGCCATGTGACTGGAAAGAATGCTGCTTTGTCCGGAAATGCACGGAGGAATTTTGTAACATATTGCAGAACACTGGGAAGAGTACTTCCAGCACCCCCTGGAAACAGCAGGTCACTTATGTCCCCTCTGTCACACAGATTACACTGCAGTTTGAAAGATTGTTCATAGCCTAAGAAATAACACCGACGTCAGTTTTCCTGTACCTTAGCTTTTCCAAGGCCCAGCTGCACGACGCCCTTAGGCAGGGCCTTATACCTGCTTTTTGCTTAATATCTGGTTATCCTAGATTTCTGTTGGTATTGAAAGCTTTTTCTCATATGGCGAGAGAGCAGGGAGGGGATGTCATGAGAACTTCTGCTGAGGATTTTTGCCTAAGATCAGGGCCTCAGCAGGTGCAATTGTCTAAGACAGATTTTAGCAAATGGTTTTTGAATGGCAGAGTTGTTGCCTTTCAGGGAACTGGCCTGCTGCTTAAAAATTTTGAGTTTAAAGCAGCACCTGTGTGAATCTTTATTGAAAAATGGAAGCTTTTGTTGTTTGTACAGTATTTGCCTTATTTGGATGCATACACTGATGTTATTTTATGATGGGTATTGTATTTTACTCTTTAATAGCTAAATGTACTTAAAAAGAAAAAGAAAAAAATCTGATTCTGCAGAAAATTATACTCAGTCTCTGTGGATGTAATAGCAGTAATATACTAGACTTTTTAATATAGCTATTTTGGCTCTTGTGTATCCTGCCCTTTATTCTTAACACTGTAATCAACTGTAATTACAGGTGTAGACATTTTAATTAAAGGTGAATGAGTTTTAATTAAAAGTGAAAAAAGTAGAATTGGACCAACATTAACAATGCCTCCGTGACCTAAGCTGAAGAATGTCATAGTAGATACCTGAGAAAATACTTATTTTTACAAAATTTCCCTATTGAATATATTAAGCACCTTTCTGCAAAAAGTCGCGTCTTCAGCTACAAAGCACTTGACTATTGCTGCAGTTATGAGATGGTGGAAAATCTGTTTGCCATTGAGATAGGCAAGATTTATCTAATGCCTTATCAGCAGATAGCAACTGCCGGCTTCTCTGCTAAGGTTACTTACAGGTTGTAAAGTTATTACGAATGTAAGTACTATTGGCATTCTCATTGTTGTGGCACACGGTTGCCGGTTTCCTGCCGTGGTCTGTCAAATGTTACTTGTGTATAGAGCAGTACGGGTGCTGGTGGAGAAGTTGTGAATTTGGGGTGAAAGATCCCAGAGAGCTGATAACACGTGTCAGTTTTCACAGTTACCACACCAAACTGAACTTGCAGGCTGTCGGTTATGAGCGTTGCACCACGACTTGCCGGTGTGTTTGCAGAGCTGACGTCATCAGTTACCAAAGACTTCAGAGGAGTCTGTTTGCCATTGGGAGAATTGTGATGTAAGTGAAATACACTGAGATATTGCTTTTTTTTCTTTTCTTTCCTAACTTTACCTTTGGATTTGGCTCACTATTTGGAATTTTTGCTCAACATGACCTCTGCACGTGGTTTCTCAGCATCCTTGTAAGTAATACATTATAATTATTATGGTAGCATTCATGAAGATGTAAACAACATCTGTGACCTTGAATTCAAATTTTCTTTCTCTTTGTGGTGACTAGAACAATCTTTTTGACAAAGATACAACTTCTCTTATGTTTTAAGAGCATGTTTGCAAAACTTTAATTTATCATTAAACAGGGTATATTAATGAACTTGGTAGTTTGTAGACAGGTTCCGAGTGTTTATTGTTTGTCTGAAGAAAGGCAACAGAATATCTAATGTTTCCTCAGTCATCTGGAAATGTTTGGGGTTTTTTACTGGGTCAGAAATCAGATATTTGCAGCAGGCTGTTCATGTAAGTCTGATTCAAGTTCAGTTGTGGCCGAGATTGGTTTCAACTGAAAATGGTTTCTGTCTTGACCACTATTTGGTGTCCCGTATTAAATAAAATCATTATCCATTCCATTTTGACTGTACTGTTTCTGTATGAAGGAAACCAAGATGATTAATAATTGCTTTTTCTTTTTTCTGACAACATTAACATAAATAGCGCTGCCTATATAATTTTTTTCCCTGCTCTTGGAGGTGTTAAGTCCTGATCAGAAGTGGCTTCATATTGACATGATATTACAAGGAAGCATTTTTTCTGTCTCTGTTGGCCTCAGAACCTCAGCTGTTATTTATTGCTAGTGAGCGATTACCTTTGCATCCACAATTGCGATGCCTTGCAGATGACATTTACTTACTGTCTCCTTTCGCATAACTGTTGAGCAAGATAGTTTTTAGAGAAAGAAGTAGTGAAGAAAAATTGTCTATTAGGTCTACGTTAATTTTTTTCATTCATATGAGGGTTTTTTGTTTCATTTGAGATAAACAATAAAACTGAGAACAAAATATTGGCTAAGAAGAAACAACTGAAATGACTTGTACTACGAAAATCAGAAAAATTGTAAAACGAAGCAATTTTGCAAACTTCATGTGGGCAGATCTGATGTAGGTTTAGTAATGTTGAACTACAAATCTAAAGAAAAACAATGTTTTTCAAGGCCTTTGATCTTTTTTCCTTATGTCTCTCTAGGCCTTTCAATAATTCATGGGTTATAATCCTTAAATTCTAGTTCTCTATTATCTATGACTTTTTCATGTCAAAATTGTGATAAAATTAATGACATAAACTATGCTTTTTGAGTTTATAAACAAACACTGATGAGGATGAAAATATTTCCACGCAAGGGGATGTCGGAACAGTGATGCTTTACGTAGGCATCGTTACAATCAGTGTGATGTTTGAGTAAATGTACTGCAGTGAAGGAAAGAAATTATCTTTTTGTTTCTGATGGTGGTTATAGTCTGTGCTTTGCTTTGCTAACCTTCTCCTTACTAAATCTAAAGTTTTTCCAGTTTCCTCTTACCATTTCATCTTACAGACTTTTTTGTACCGTAGCATATATAAAAGTTGAGTGCCTTCCCATCTGGAAGGATGTTATTACTGGACAGAGTGTCTAGAAATATCCATTTGGCTGTTTTGGCTCTGAATTTAGAATATCTATACTCCCAAAATGCTTTCATACCTCTCTTTTCCTTAATTTTTCATCACATGAAATGAGGAATGACATAAAAATCTGAGAGTGAAGTTTAAGAGGGAGGTAATTCTGCTGTCTGGTCAATCTGTGAGAAACTATTTCTGTAAATATTTACCGGTGGATTACGCATTCTCCTCTTTTTAAAGCTATAAGCATATAATACAGAGCATTATTTATTATAACTTTTGGATTGTTTGCGTAGTTTAATTACAAACTATTGGTACAAACAAATCTTATTGCCATTATGTCTCATAGCTCGTAGGAAACATTTCTTACAGAAGTTATTCTTGTTATTAATGCTTTCTAATACATACCAATCAGTCTTTCCTTGCATATTGCATACTGCCATGATTGGTCTATTTATTTTAAAAATTAAGAGGTTCAGAAAAACTTCAAAGCCCTCTGAATTCAATTTTGCTGCATCTCTCAGTAGGCACAATCTTTTGAAAAAAGCATGCTTAAAAACCAGAAGAAAAATCTTCCTGTTAATTGATTTCATGTGTTTTATGTAAGCGGGCAGTTTTGGCTGATGGAATCCTTTAGTTCGTAGCATTTTCCTAAGCCTTTTTATACATGTTTTTTCAAGTTCAAGCTATGTTGTGAATTTTATTAATTAAAAAGAATGTTTCCCAACTTAGTAGGCAGGCTAGACTAGACCCAGGAGGTGGGGTAGGGCACACTGTGAAAGAGGAGAACTTTGAGGGCAGAGAAAACTGCTTACTTTTCCCACCCTCCTGCAAATATGTTCCCACAATTATGAATATAATTCTCTTTGAAAATCTCCCATACAGCTTCCCCCGACACTTGTGGTGCCTCCTACTGTGTCAGATTTAGTTTCCCCAAAGGTAAAACTTCTGACTCAGGCAGCAGCCCCAAAAACTTCTCTCCTGTACAGAAGTATTCGAGAAATAAAGAAATATCCAAGAAGGTTCCAGTGAAACACTTGAAGAGCTGGTGCTAACCAGTTAAAATGGGTTTAACCCCCAAATGGTTACTCTGGTTAAGAAGTGAAGATGTTTTTGATCACTGTCTGGCTCAATACTTTTAGTTGATTCACCTTAATATGCCTATATGTTTTCATATACACAAGGCCTTGGATGTCTCAGATCGTGTTTCAAGCCCTGTAGAGGAAATAAGGGCTTGTCCCCCTGAGGGAGCTATTGTGAAATGCATTGGAATATGAATTTAAAATGGAGCAGTTTGCCTGCATTAACTCCTCGTGTGAATGCTCTGTTCCGCACACATAATGCCTAGCCACTTGGTTTAATCCACTCTACTAAGATTAGGATGATTAAAACCAGATAATACTAAATAAATAGGATTTTTTCATTTACATATTTTTCTTAAAAAAAAAAAAAGGCAACACTGTTTAAATTTGAATCGACTGTACACTATTGGCAGTGGCAATATCAGCCTAAGGAGCTTTGCCCGTTTCCCATTTCCTCTCCCCAGTGTTTTGATTTGGTTGAAAGCCATGTCAATTCCTTGTCCCAATGCAATGTGTAGCCTTATAGAATTGTGCCAACACAGCAGAGAGGTTAAGGGGTCAAAATATTGGGAACTGAGAGGACTGATTTGCGACTGACTTTGACTTGCGACTGATGGCAGAATGCAGTAGAATGACACCCTGTGTCACTTGAAGAAAACACAATGTGCATTCTACTTTCACTCTTCAGGTGTGGATTTTTGCGGAGTGAGGCAGAGACTAATTAAGGTTTAGTCCCCCTTGTCACCTAAGTACTGACTCATGGGGCACTCTGTCCGTAACACCTAATTCAGTTTAATCATTGTGCAGCCTTCCCGTTTCTGTTGGAATTACCTGCACTGCCCTCATAGCCTTCTCGTGAGCAGGGACAGGCAGAAGTGAGGGGAGCAGGTGGAATATTCCGAATAAATAAATCAACAGAAATACATTAGCAGACACATCCCTGCCCCAAAGAGTGGGTAGCATTCACTCAATTAGTCTAGGCAGACTTTTCAGTTACTGGACAGTAGATGAAAATTCAAGACCTGGTTTGTGTGGTGGATACTGCAGAGCGTTCTACGTTTTTGTAGTTGATGTAATTGTGTTGGGGTGAGTTAATTAAATGTTACTGTAATATTTACTGGTGTCTATTTGGTTTCTAAAATCATTTAATTCTATGTTCCCGTCGGTTGATTTCCTGCCAAAGCTATCTTGTCTTGTCCATGCTTCCCTTCTGTTTTTAGGTTACCTTCAATAACCCAGAGTTGTTTATCAACATGTTGTTATTCATGCCTGTGCTGCTGAGGAAAAAACTGTTACCCATGAGAAGAAGGCTATCTATGGTCACTGGAAAGGAAGTTCATATATGTATATATAAAAATTATTTCAAAAAGTATTTCACTGCAGTGTTTCTTTATAAAATTCGCTTAGTGCTACATACTGCACAGGAACTTGTAAGAGATCTTCAGATATTTTTTTCCTCTATCTTAAATAGTTGCAGAAGCTTTTCTATTTTATAGGCACCATGATTTAAGTAGAATAGTTCCCATCATCCAGGGGGTTGCATGCTCTCAACTCCCAAATAGTCTAAGTTGAGAACCGCCAGTATGGAACAGGGTTGTGTTTCCTCATAATTCTGCCTGCAGTTGATAGTTTATACACCGTTCAGACTGACTTTTCACTTATATTCTACCACTCAGGATCAGGGTTGTCTCCCTGACAGTAATCTTTCATGGTGAGCTTACTCTTTGCTTTCGCTCACCTGCTCCCTTCAAACCAAGGGAAGCACACCTATTGCCATCCTAGCATTTTTAATGCATTCTCTATATTGCTAGCTACCTCTTGTGTTAAAATTATCGTCACGGCTTCAAAGCTGATGTTCTGCCCTTGGCTCTATTGCAGAAGCCGCATTCCATTGACAGTCTTTCATAGCAGACACCTTGATTGTTTGAGTAAGGGCTAAACTATGGACTGCAATTTGATGTGCGTGCCATTCAGCTTCAGACCTACAATGTGTATGAGCAGAACCTCTCCATTTCTGCTGACGACCAGTGAGACAATTTGTGAGACTCTGGTCCTGGAACAAATCATTCTGTGCTTGCTTCAGTTCAGTTATGTCTTGTGAAATGTCAGTAAAGTCTAGGTTTCATTGGAATCCTCTTGGTAAACCTGCCGCTTTTGGGGGGGTTCAATTTATAGGTTGAAGTTGCTTATTGGATTAGGTATTCACTGCGATGATGACAAAATCCCATCAGGCAACATAATTTTGTTCCTTTTCCCTCTTGAGCTTAGATGACAGATGCACTATTTTTTGGCTGGGTAACTCACTCCAGTGACCTGACAGCATAGAACCTGTAGTCCTTACGAGAACAAAACTCACACATCAGCGAGACCATAGCTTTAGAAAATATATCCCGTTAGGACGGGTGAAGGGACTCCCCTGACTGTAGAGCTTAAATAACTGAATGAGGAAAACGGAATTGCAGAAGAAAGGGAGTATGATATATCTTCAAGTAAGCTTAAGAAATGCTCTGCTCTCGGGAACAGTGAAATCATCTGTTCTTCATGTCTGTGCTAGAAACGATGAGAAGTATTGAGCTTCGATTTTAACAGAAGAAGTGCAAATTATAAGTTAGGGAAGCCATTTTAGTATGGTGGTTTAAAATACTGTCGCAGTTGTCTGTTGAAATAATGGGGGTTGTGTATCACTGGGGAACTGAGAAGACCTCTTCTGAGACCAAGGTATAATGGATCCCACCTCAGAACAAAATAATGGATCCTGGGTCTTACAGGCTCTGTCGTAGTCTGTGATCTTGACATTCAGGGTGGTGGCATACATTTAAAAGTGACATGCAGAATCATAATGTCCAGGCAGTGAAAGACAACTTTTCATTCACATCCACCAAACTTAACAAGCAAGGACAGGCCGCTAAGGTCTCTTCTTGGTGAGGAGCTGGGACAACAGATGGAAAGTGATCAGTCTTTTCCAGGGATCTTCAGTGCGCTAGCTGGTAGTCTGAGTTGGTTTGAATTTGTGAAGGTACAGCAAGAGTGGGCTCCTCTTCAAGCAGAGGCAAACCGAGAGTTTAGAGTGACAATTAGTCAGGCAGGGACCTTGCTGAGAGGGTGCACAGAACCTGAACGAGAAAAACAGAGCAAGTTTGGTGGGGGCTAGCCAGGGTCAGCCACAGATCAGTGATCACCAGCCAAGTCCACTGTGACAAGAATGACCTGAGGTCAAGCCAGGAGATCCAGATAGCAAGACAGAGCAGGGCCAGTGAGGCACAAGGGGTTGGTAACTGCAAAAAGCTGGTGCAAGGTGTTGGTAACTCCAAAGCCAGAGAGCACAGGGTGCATGAGAAGAGGCTGCAGATGAAGCTTCTCACTGCCCTTTCTCACAGCTTAGCTGTTTTCACAGAAGTGTGATAGAAGGTTACACAGCATCAACACACCAGAGCAGCCTTCAAACACAGGCAACTAAACTAGATGTGTGGAGTGGAAGACGCTGCAGAGGAGAATTACAGAGAAAGATGCCTACAGGCTGGTCAGGGCAATTGCAGGCTATTGGTATACTCAGAGTCCTGGCAGAATTCACAAAGGAAGGATGTGAGAGAGATTTAGTCTCACGTCCTCTTTATCACATTTTGAATATGGGGTTAAACAGAGACTGAAGTCTTCAGTCGCACTAGAAGAATAATTGGTCCTCCAGCTTCTGATCTAGACAAAGCCTTTTTCTACGTCCTCTCTTGATGAGAATTATCTTCTACACAGTAGAGGTGAAGGAGACGTTGATGATCCTGTTTCCTCATTGTAGGCAAGGTGAAGTGTCAGGATTTCCTTTGTCTTTCATTTAGGAGTCTAGAGTTCTGTCCCTTTCTGTCCACACTCAGTATGTGTGGCAAAAAGAGACTAAACTTCAACGTTCAAGCAAACTATTTATTTGAGCTTTACAAGTTTAATATGCCACTGTTGCAGATTTTCACAGAATGGAAGAATGCACTAGTGTAACTTAAAAGCAAGAATACCCTATAACAACCCAAAAGCACTCTAAATATGATACGTATGGTAGTTAATCACCTGCAGTTACTAACTTAGAGCATGCTAAGTATTCGCTTACCCCTCCAGGGAAGGCTTCTCAATCCCAGAAATGTGACCTTGGCCAGTGTCCCGACTAAGGGTCTCCATACAGGCAAGGTGTAGCATTGGAGAGATGATTCCCCAGTTTTCTACCTAAACCTTACAGTTTTTATCCCTTGATGTAAGTAACAGTGAGCCCGAGTGGATTATACTATCTGGAAAGTTTATCTTTGTTGGCAGGATGACCCTCATCCTTCCATGGGCAAGGTTTAGCCTGCACTGTTCTTCTGCTAATTTGGTGATGTCTAGTACACAAAGTTACTGAATAGCAGTTGAATGGGACTCAGGGCATTTTATTTGTTAAGGGACTTCAAGGCTTTGCTCAGTTTCAGTATGATGCAGAGTTCAGGCAACTCTGAGCTAAGCCAAAGCTGAATCGAATTAACAACTCCCTGCATTTCACCTTTGTTCTCAGAAACCTGCTCAGCCAGGTGGTCCCATACAGTATGTTAATCTGGAGCTCAGAAGTTCTTTCCAGGAAGTTCCCTACATTCTACCTATTGGAGTGGATGTGGGTTGTTATCAAGACTGTTACATTCTTGTTCTACTTGAGAGAATATTCTGATGAATAGTAGAAATGGAACTTTTGATGCACCTACTTGAAGCAAATTATTTTTGTTAAAAGAACTTTATGTATTAATTTCTGAGAACTAAAGGTATCCAACCTGTCATTAATTATCTTACCTTGTGTCATCCACAAAAGAGTATT
>NW_010412410.1:11572-17907 GCF_000710305.1 Buceros rhinoceros silvestris
GTCCTCTTGATTCCTAAGAGTCTTTGATTTGGTCCAGGCTATTGTTTCACCTCTCTGAAAGGTGGCTTTCTGCATAGCTGTTACTTTTGCTAGGAAGATGAGAGAGACCTGTGGCTGCTTCTCTTTACCGAAGTGGGTAGGCTATTCCTTACATCTGTCTGAAGTTTTCTCCTGAAGGTAGTTCTTTAGCTCCGTTTACACCAATACATTAACCTGTTAGGGATTTTCCCCTTATTTGTCTCATGTCAATAGCCAGAACTTTCTACTTGTGCTGTGAAAACCTGCACTGTTGCCAGAGTACCAGACTGTTCTTGATCTCAAGAGATCTGCGGACATAGTTATTTATGCGCCAAGATTGTTTGGTGGATAGCTGATTGCTTGTGGTTAACCACTATGTGAATGGGTAGGTAAAGATAGAAAATGTGAAGATAAAAAAAAAAAAAAAGAAGAAGAAGAGGTCGGTAAGCGGAGTTATTCAAGATGTACAATTGACGTGTATTCACCATCACATCTTGTTCTTCTGGTTCTCCAGAGACTACGAAGATTGATGGAGTTCTGTGATGGGAAGGGGGAGGCTACAGAAATTGCAGTGAATATTATCTCTACTGTATGAGCATGCATGTGGAGTTAAAAATTTCGATGCATGAGGGTGGGAAATACAGCTGCATGTTCTTTGCTGATTCAAAACTGAAATTTTTGTGAGAGACACGTGGCCAACATGTCTTGAAGAATTCCGATTACTGACAAATGAGCTGGCTTTGGCATGGATTTTGCAGGTTTAAATGTCATGTGATGTTTGTAACAGTACTGATCTGATTTTTTTTTCCCCCTAGAAGAAGGTTGGTTGTGTGTTTCTAAAAACAGCAGTAAGACAGAAGCATGTAATAACCTTTTCTGTTTCTACATAATAAAGAGTACAGTACTCATGTGGAGCTTTTTTTCCTGTTTGTTTAGTTTAGATTGCTTAGACTTATTTAAAGGAAAGCATAAGCTATTGGATCATTGAAGAACCCACCAGTAAGAAAGAGTTGTAGCATATCCTAGTTGTGGAGGAATGTTCTCCAGTAACACTAGTTTTTTTGATCATGCAAAGAGACATGAAGATACTGAGCGGATATGTTCTTATTTCTGTTCGTATTTCTAAGAGAGTTTCATTTAAGGTGCTTTGTAATAATGTGCGGGTATGATTTCATTAGTATTTCTATTTTTCATCTAAGTCAATGGCATGAAAGCAGGGTTTACTCCAGGAGAGCAGTTGTTTTCATGGAACATAGAAGTTCTCTTGGTTTTGCATGTCTGCTGAATCAGGATAAGGAAAGTGAGCAACAGAACATGCTTAGATCCTGTTTCAGCAGAAAAGCTATTCCAGTGGCAGCTGTGGCATCGCACTGCCTCTCTTCCCATGGTGCACATGGCACAGCATGACATGCCACCGACACCGAAAAGACTTTTGCTTATTGAAGAGAGAACCTCCACAAGAGCCAGGCTTGGATTACAACTCTCTGCAAGTAATCCCAATGGGCATCTAACTGCTTTTGGGTCAAAAGGCAATTTTTTTCTCTTCAGCTTTGGTTTTCCAGTAAGTATTTTCTTCACCAGAACACTCCCTACCTCAACCAGCTGTGTATAAGTTGGAATGCTCTCCTGCATACTAAAGAGGAAGGGAGAGGTGGGTTTTTCCCCTGTTTTTAAGTGCTCGGAATATATTTAGGAATTGTGGATATTTTGGTTATGGGAAGTAGGTGCATTCTAGGTAATTGACAGAAGAGCTCAAATTTCAAACTGTTAGTGTTTTGAACAGATTGTTTTTCTGTTTAGGATAAAATTAATTTACTGATAAACAATCTTTTTCATTAAGCCTAAACTCAATTTTCTTCTGAAGAGTATTGCTAATTAAAATGAATATTGAAACTGTCTCAATGCTGTGTAGTTTATTCATTAAACTGGCAGCTATAGGTAAGTAATTAATAAATCGTCCGTAAGTTATTTGTATTGCCACTAAATAGTTTTTATTTAAATTCAGAGCAAATATTTGTTTGTCAGAAACATTTTGCCAAGGACAGGCTGCTCGGAGATCATGAGGGGACATGCTAAGACAGCGCTTTTTAAAATAAAACATACTTTTCTAAAAGTCACCTTGTACAGAACAGGTTTGATAAACTACAGCATTGTAAGTATCACTGTGTCAGCTAAGAAACTTAATATACAGAACTAGGGCAACTGTGTTCCAAGTGCTGGGAAGTAAAAGACTTTCATTGCCTCCCCCTGAAGCATGGAAATGCACTTTGTGGTGCCTTCTGATCGAAAAGTTTAAGGGGCTTTTCTGCTTTGCAGTAGCTCCCATGCGGATGCTTATTCTTCACTCACATCTCTGTTTACTTGCTTGCAGGACTAGGGACATGGTTAAAGCCAAAGCCGAGTTTTAGCTTGGGTTGCAAGTCTGCTCACCTTGCAGTGCATAATCAGCCTCGCTTAAATAGTGTAGTCGCTTCATTGACCTAACCACAACCTCCCTGAGGTCCCCAAATTATTCTCACAAGTTATACTACAACAGCTGTGACTTGCTGGGAAAGAATTCTGCAGCATCTAAGCACCAGGAAACATGCGATATTGCTGTTGGACGTACAGGAAATGCAGAAGCCGAGAGGCGGGTGGGTCTTTGCTTTGGGAACGGGAATATTTGAACCATGTAACCAGACCTGGGTACCAGCCATTTAGGTTGTATAAACATACAAGCAGCTTTGTGCAGACTTGCTCAGTCAGGGTAGATTCTACTTTCTAGATGCATTTCTAAGGAAACATGATATTTCACTGTCTGCAAGTCAACATGCTGATGCTTAACAACTATGCATTTGATTTGGCGCTTATTGTGAGCACCCAGGACTATGTTTGTGTTGAAATGCTTTTATAGTTGACATGCATCTGACTAAAACACCTTCATTTTTGTATTTTATAGTAGAAAATAGGGAATTACTTTTGTTTTATTTACTAGATCAGTTTTGTTCCTCAGTCTCAAGGTGATTTTGGATAGAAATTGGAAATAAATACAAATTAAGATCTGTCTTGGTTTGTTTTTATTAGCTAATGAAGCAGATTAAATATTCTGGTCTGGGTTGTTTTGTGGGTTTTTTTTTTAATTACAGCATAACACACACATTAAGACAGATTTGATATATTAAATAAAGCACATGGCTGACTGAACTATTTGTTTCTGGTCGCCCTGGCTGCTCTTAAACCTCTGTGAATTGTACAATGTACCTGGCTGTCCTTGTCCTCTGATAGTTCAGACCATGTTCTGCTTGCACAGCCAGGGAAAAATTGCGGTGTGGCTGGACCTAGGAACACGGATGACGTGAACCTCTGTCATGTCCCAGTAAGCCAACAGCGAGCAGGCTGCAATGTGAACTTGGCTGAGGGAGCTGGGAAGCATTCCTAGGTCTGCCTGTTTAGGCACAACCTAAATCCCTTCAGATATTAGAGCCAGTTACTTCCTTGGTTTGTGATTCAGCTTTCTTTAAAAATGCTGGCAGCATACGTGTCTGCATGTCAGTGCAGCCTGCCCGTGCGGATGTGACATTTTCAGGTACTCACCCCCGCATGTTTCATAGTAGCTTGCTGGATGGATATGTACGGATAAATATTGGAATTTCTTATTTTAGAGGGCTTGGCTACCTATAAGAAATTACTCTGAAATAAGCTGTGATGTGAGTGCAGATGCTGTAACTGTTCTGAAATCACTCCGTACATAGAAACATTTACGTCAGACAATTCAGTAAACTATTGGATACTTTGATTTCAACAGACTGCTGAGCTTCACTGATGCAGTTGTACAGATTAAGTTATTCCAAACTAGTTTCCCACCTGAAGCTATTTATTTTAGGTTTAAGACCAACTATAAGGAAAAGTGCCTATGCAGGGAGTGATTCCAGAAGAGTTACAGTGCAGTGTATTTAGTTACTTTTCTGAGAAAATACAAGCACTTCAACCACATGTTTTTCTGTGTAAAGCACTGGGCTGGTGATAAGATAATGCGTTGTTTCAAAGTTCTAAGTGTAAAAGATTTTGTCTAAATCCAAAACTTCTTCATTGAGACTCTCCCTACTGCATTCATCAGGTGGCTGACTCACATGCAGCAAAGCAAGCACCTGTTAAAGCTTCGGATGTTACTCTCCTGCCCGCCAGCCTGCCAGAGGTTCTCCCCAGCTCCAGAGCGTCAGAGCAGACCTGTGTCTGAGCCGTTGCAGTTGGCACTCTGGCAGCTTCTGAGCACCCAGCGTTGTTACACCTTAAGCCTGTGTGTCTGAATGTGAAATGGGGAGGCAGAGGACAGACACACATTCTTTCTGCCACCTTTTTAAGAGTGGTAATACCTTAAATATTGCACGTAGATTTGCCAGTGCTTGTCTGTCAGAAGGCCTCCAGACAACATCCACCTGTTTTTAGAAACCCTCCCAAAGTGCCAAGGGCAAGACAATAATCATCCTTTTTGTTAGAGCTTAGAGAGTGAAATGTGATCCTCTATGTCTGTTTCACTTAACATCTATTTTCTGAAAGTTACTCAAAGCATTGTAAGATTGATTAATATTATTTCACTACCCTCTTTATTGGATTTATTTTTAGCTCTTATTTTCTCTGTGTATTTTTCTTCAAAATGTTACAAACTGTTAATTTTAATATGATATTTTAATACATTTTTTTCATGTGTTACAGACAATGTCCCGGTGAAGCAGTGATACAGAACTGAAAGTATTTTTCTTTCTACTATTGTTTCTAGTTAATCATGGTATGATACAGTATGCACAAGCATCTCCTCGCTGAAAGCACACTTCAAATTCCAGCACTGTGATGAACATCCTTTCCATTGTCACCTCTGTGAAACTAGGTAAGAAAATTTGAGGCTCGTAGCTATATGAGCAGGATTGTGGAGCAAAGTCAATGTTTTACATAGGGGTTAGTAAAAAAAAAAAGTTTTCAACAGCAAAATTCAACTGTTCAATGGATAAATCTAATAGATTCATCTGCTGTTCATCTGCCTTCAGGCGCTGAGACATTGTGGTTCATGAACTTCCAGTGTAAGTAGGGCTGATGTGTTAAAAGGTGAATTTTCTTTGCAAGACTATGTGTACTACAAAACGGCCGTCACGACAAGTCGAGATGTGTAGCAATCGTGCCTTAAACTGGGTTTTGCCATTCTAAATGATTGCTGGCTGTTTGCTGGGAGAGTGACAGTCTTTTCCTTTGAGTGATTTTTCTGCCACAGGCTTACTATACCTTCTGCCATCTTGCACTCTCATTTTTCTGTGGTGGTTTCTTCTATGCTTGTGCCATATGATGCCACACAGCAATGAAATAAAAAAAAAAAAGAAAAGGTGGCGTTGTGATGTGATACACCAAGCTGCATATCTAAGTATTGACAAATTACGTTTAAGTGTTCCAGAGAAGATGAGAGGTCTGGCCTTTACATGCTGGAAGTTGGATAAAGTGAACAAAGAATTTAAGTCCTTTCGTGTTCACCTTCTGGGTGGATAGAGGAGATAATGTGGATTTCTGGATGGAGAGGATGAAGTGACTAATCCAGAACGGACAACAGTTTTGTCTATGTGAACAGAAATAGAGGGTGATGCCTTGCAACACGGTTGTGGAAAAACTACCTGGATTTGGGCATGGTGTGGATGTGTGGGAAGAAAGAGGGAACAGAAAATGAAATCCAGAGCGCATCAAAGAGATGCCTGTACTACCCCCTTTTCACAGGTGGAAAAAATGAGGTAGAGAAGCGATTTACACATTCTGCTTTCACTTGTCATTGTCAGAGCCAAAAATTACTACCTCCCAGACCTAAACATTAACCACAAGACTCCTCTGTACTATTATCTCTGTTATTTGTTTTGCCTTGTTTTCAGTTTTAAGAACGCGTATGATCTGCATAAACATGTTGAAACACACAATGATTCAGATGCCTACAGCTGTGATGTTGAAGGATGTGGTTTAACTTCACGGACTCTGTGAACCTTGAGACAGCATTACAAGAGAGCACATGTGGTGAGTATTTTAAATGGCAGAATAAAATATTTTGCTATAAATGAGATCAAAGTTTCAAATTTACATGCGTTTACTTTCTTGTGAATTAATGAAATATTTAATTTTTGCATCAAATCAAGTATTTATTTGTACACATTTCTAGGACTTTTGTGAATATTGTGCAAATACCTGACTCATGCTTACCTATAGATTTTGTGTACTTACCTTAGGTGCATGCAGTTGCATACTGACAGACTTGAACACCGGCCAAACCGCGCCCCCCCCCCCCCTCCCATTTTTTTTTTTTTTTTATATAA
>NW_010412410.1:17961-26885 GCF_000710305.1 Buceros rhinoceros silvestris
TTTTTAAAGAAGAAAGGATCATGCCAATCCTAATCTCAACAACAAAATATTTCAGAGATTAAAATCCAGCGTGACCTTTCTCCTCACGTTGGTACTTGGAACTAATATGTTACCTGAAAGTAGAGAATCTAGAAAGTGTGTAAAGCTTACATCACTTTTAATGGGGTGAGTCTGGCCACAAGATCAAAATGCAGTTTTGGCTGCTGTAGTTTATGCATGCTTGTGGCCTGTTTCTTCAGCTGTCTGAGTTGTGATCACTGCTGTGTTGTAAAATGAATATATGTTAGTGGAAGCTACGTGCCACACTGCTTTTGGGGATATCTGCAGTACCGATGGCCAATCCAGAGAATCTCCACGTTCACTGGGGTTCCTCAATCAGCCACGTTGTAAAACCCACAAATTTTAAACATTTCAGGAAGTTAACTTCAAGAAGATTTTGAGCTAGATAGTGTGGTTTTCCCCTTTTCAACAAAGGATTAATTTTTGTCATATATATGTGTAAGCCTTTAATGACTTTAACAATCTTCCTTTCCATGAGTAATGACATTCTGAAATATAACTGCCACATCTGTCAGAAATGTTTCTCCTGAAGTTATAAATTGGCCCTTCGAATTAGAAAAGCTCATAAACTCAGCAGTCATTCTCTTTTCAGGTGTGTTACCAGTGGATTCTTGTTGAGATCATAAAGTAATTTTTAAAAATGTTTTGTTTAAGAGATCCAGGTATTTAATTAAATGCTATCTTAAGTTTGGTTCTGCTTTAAACATTCAGAGTGTGAAACAACTTCCTACGTATGTTTCACTATCATGATGGTAAACTTAGTGTCAAGGTGGTTAAACCAAGGGGAAAAAATGTTCTTTTTGCTTTTATAGTTTTTACCAATGTGAAATTCTTATAACCTAGATTGTCAAAAGAAATTTTTTGACACTGCAAGTTGTATCCACCAAAGACAGTACATAAATATGTCAACAGCTTCTGTAGTATAAACAAGCCATACACTCCATTTCTGGGACAAGAAAATCCAGCAAATAAAATGGAGAGGTATCTCTTATTTTCTGTTACATATTGTATATTTGCTAAAAGCTACTTATTGGAACCCTCTTGCAGGTGTTCTTTCACATAGAGTGTCTTTTCTTTCAGTGCCACCTAATAAATTGTTCATCTAGTTCATCTTGTAATTGCTGACATTCCCAGTTTTAGCAACCTAGATGTTATTTTCTGCTGTAAATGTATGTTCACAACTTGCATTTTCAGTATTTTCAGTTTTATTCCCCTAGCTATAAAGAAGATGATGAGGGTCACAGGTGTTTGAATTTAGCAGTATATAATGTTGTCATGGGTTTAGGTCAGGCTCTTAACAATAAGATGGTAGCAAATAAGTCAAAATAGTTTTGGATGAGAAGGAAGGGACTCTTGCAAGAGAGACACCTCAGCAGTCGAAGTACTTTTCACGCAGCTTCAGCTACGGTCACAAGCCACTGGAGAAAATTCAGTTCTGGTAGAAACAGAGACTTCTACGTCAGAGCCTGTGTATTCCGAACTTCAGACTGCCACCCAGCCATTCAGAACCTGCGAAAGCTGATGAAGCAACGCTGACGAATGCAAAGAATACACTAGCAGAAATGGAGCTGGGCTTGGCAATTCAGATGACAGCTGTCTAGAAAAACAACCTGCTTGTAAATTTTTACTGTTAAACGTAACAGTCTTACAGACAAAGAGGTATTTTAAACGAAACACATTTTAAAGTCTCTGCTTTTATCCTTGTAAAATCCTGTATATAATACTGTGTTTTCTCAACTTTCATGTTAAATTATTCTAATATGCTTAGAGAGTATATGCTAGATAGGCACCATATTACGTGCATGTAATACTCTATTTATACCCTTCTGGAGAAGAAACTTTTAAGTTCCGTATACTCGTATGGCATATATATGTGTGTGTGTATTTATTTATTTATTACAGAAATACAGCCCATGGGGAAAGCATTGAGCCAGTGCATGAGACAAACAGTTTGAACTGGTAGGCGAAACATCTGATTTTTTATTAGCTCACTAGGTTATTTATTAGAAATCAGATAACAGCTTGTAAGATGTATATTTAAAAAAATCAAAATTTTGGCAGGTTTCTTAGCTTTATTTAGTGACTTTAAAATTATTTCAAGAGCTATTAGAGATACTTGAATATTATAATGGACTTTTAAGCTACAATGTATTGTTAAATGAATACATTTAAATAAAAAAGAAGGTTATGTCTAAATAAAAGAGATAAAGATGTTCTCAGAGCTGACTTTTGGATTTATATACCATTTGGTATAATGGAAATTTTACCAGATTATTTGTTGGGTGCTGCGGGTACAATGCTGAGAAAGTAAATGAATTATATTGGCAGCATAGCTAAATGTACCTAACTGTATTTTCATAAATAATTCCACATAGCCATAGTTATTTCTGACCTGTTAGGAAAAGTGCTTGGCAGAGACGTTTATTAGATTCTTATATTACAGGGCATAGACAAAAAGACAGGTAACTTTCATCACAGTAAAAATGAATTACAATGTTTGGAATTTTTTTTTATTTTAGAGCAAGGACTGAATGAACCCTCCAGCTAAAACATGTCGGACTTAAAGCAGGAGAAGGTAGTGTTCAGTCAGCTAGACTAACCCCATACCAGCTACTACGAGCCAGTGTCCCTTGGGGACCCAGAGGTATTCATTCTCTGAGAAGGGCTTGCTCTTGGAAAGCAACTGCACACGCAGAGCAGTCTTGCATCACCACCGCTTACTGAAGGTCCATTCCTTTGCGTAGACAAACTGATACGGAGAGCCCAGGACAAGCAATCAGCCCGCACACAGGTGAGTCCCCGGCCAACCAGAACGGTGCGTCAGACACTGGGAATAGGTTGAACAAAAAGAGGCCATCTGAAATGGAGTGAGTGAAGGTCACAAAGCAAGAGAGCTTGCCAAGGATTCTGGGGCACTTCTCTTTGGGGGGATTTGCACTGTGCATCTTCTGTAGAAAACTGTCTTCCCTGAACTGGCCCCTCATCATCTTAACTGCAACCACTGTTGCATGTGAGGACTATGAGGCCGTGCTAGGCCTGTGTGCAGGGCCAGGGGAAGGAAGGACGCGTTCCCTCTCATCCCCACAGCTGGAAGAGCCCAGTGCTCTGCCCAGGGCCCTCCAAAGGCCCGTGGCACAGGGTGAGGAGGCGAGATCAGCATAGGATCTGTTAGGCTCTTACAGGCACTGCTCTTTCTGCTCCCACAAAGAGCAGGTGGAGAGTGTCAGCTGAAGGGTCTGGGCTGTTTCGGTACAGCTGCGCTGTGAATGGGAGCAGGGCTTGCTGGAGAGAGCCCGAAGTCCGTCGTGCCTCTGACTGTGCACCTGCGCTCAGCAGTGCTCGCTGCTGCCTCAGCCCAGCAACCCAGACCACGTTGTCTACGATGTTTAGCAATCTTGGCCAGAGAAATAAAAGGGATTTAAGACCCCTGTCTCAAATACAGGCAGATTAAAAGTGACAGCTATAAAAGAAAGTTTCCTTCCATAGCTGTCCACCTTGTTAACTGCCTTGAAGGTTCCTGCCTTGGAAGTTCCTGCTTTGCAGGCAGCTGAGATCTCTGTGCTCAGGTTTTAGTATTATTAAATATGCCGGTCTGTAATTTGTGGCAATTCAGCTGATGTTTCAAGAGCAGTTGAGCCATCTGTGCAGTGGGGGCAGGCCAGACAGATGTGGGTGGCAGCCTGATCTTAATCTGCCTTTGTGCATGAATCAGAGACCCAGCATTTTTAATATTTTACAATACTGGTAAAACTGACTCACGTTTCTCTGGGCAATGAATAAGTACCACTATAGCCTCTGGGATTTCCCCTGCTAAATATCAAAGGCCTGCAACAAACAACAGAGGTGTTAATGCTTCCCAAAGACGGAGTCCTTTATAATGGAAAGTGTTAGTCAACCAGAGAATACAGAGAAGCCTTTTCTAGATCTTTTACAATAGCCTACCAGAAGCCTCTAATCCAATATCCAGCAATTTACTCCTTTGGGCAGATGCCCCGGGAGGCTGCTGCCTTCAGTGCAAGCTGCATTGCAGGTACCAAGGCTAATTTACACAGAGGCCATTCAAGGCTTCACATGATGGATTTAAACACGACATTGTGCTTGAGTTGTGGAACCACACTTGCAGGACAAGGGCATGACCTGCAAGTTCCAAATTGCCACAACTTCGCTTCGAGTGAATCTACTAAATACACTTAGAAAACAAAAACCAACTGTGGGGCCAGACACAGTGGGATGATAACGTATTAGTAGAAACCTATTTTTTAAATTAATGTTTTATGATAATTTCCCTCATTTATGCTGCTTAATGACTCTCTAGAGTTTTACTCTAATATTGCTTAGGTACTTCTTCCACTTCACTGTTATTCACAGTGTTTGCATTCACACAAGTGCCTTGCAAAGCTGAAAAGTTAGATCCATTTTCTGGTCAGTCCCCTAGTTCAGAATTCACATGATTTACATTCTTAGTTTGTATATGGAGGTTTTGTTAACACTCGTGTATTAAGTAGGCAATAGGAGTTGGCAGCAATGGATTTCAAAGTTGTTTTTTCAGAGTTTTTTCAAATTTTATGTTACGATTTCAGTCTTACATTAGCACTTCAAGAAGCAAAATAAAATACCCATCTGAATGAAAGCAGTTTGGTGAAAAGAGGCGCTTTTTTCCTGATTTTGATACCAAATTATAGATTGTTCATGCTAGTTATTTGTATTAAAATGTGTATGTAGATCTATTCCGTTTTGAAAACTGAGGGGTTTGTTTCTGCTTAATTTTCAGCGCGCTTCTGAAGCTGCTTTCTCCCCAGCAAGTGCTGCTGAGTGCTGTCCCCTAGAAAAGCCTACAGAGGGTGCTTGTGGACTGAACGCTCTGACTCACCTGCCACCTTGTCCTACCACACCGTGTGACACACGATATGTGTGAAACAAATATCTTCGCTGAGCACATACTTTATTGAGAGCCTCCTAGAAGAAAGAAGCTCTGTGACAAACAGGACTTTATTTGCTGGGATTTGTGGAACCCAGCTTGAAAAACAACTTCTTCCCGTGCACACCAGGTATGAGGTGGACGTGAGTCATGAGGGACTTGTTCTCATGGAGCCAGATCATCAGATAAGGTAAACTGGCACAGGTCCACCTCAGTCTGTAAATCCAGCGTAATGTCTATAACCGCGGCTCTGGCACGGGACCTTCATGGATTTCGGTGGGACCAGACTAGCCCTTGGCTCTGTGGAGGCAGGAGGAGACAGCTTGCCAAGCTGAAAAAGAAACCCTTTGATAATAAACTGGGAGATGGTGCCCTGCAGCACAGCTAACAGCAAGAAAAAAAGGTACCTGAAAAATGATGGTGTCTGCCCGGAAGCGGAGCAAGATCGAGCTTGAGGAGCTCATGCAGAACACCTTTGTTGTTCTCAAAGGTTTGAGAACAAAAATTTAAAACTAAGTATTCTTTTCCTTAATAGCACAGAAACAACTGTGTTAGTCATTCACTGCTTACACGAATGTGAATAACTTTTCTTTTTAAATTTGCGTTTTTTCACTTTGTAATAGGCTCTCTACCATCATCAACAGAGCTGAAAATGAGATATATATGTAAAATTTGCGTTGTTTAATACTTCTTGATTACGTTCCTGAAAGCAGGGCTTTTTGTTATCCTTACAGAAGAAGAACGCTAACAAAAATCGTTCAGTAGTTTCTAAGAAAAAGCACAAAATTTCTCTCTTGGAAAAAAGTTCTCAAAGCCGGATAATTAAGCAGGGCTACTGTTTTGCACAGCCGTTAAAGTTTAGCATCTGGGAGAGGACTGGTTGCCCTGATCTGGTTTTTGGCATAGAATTCCCTTAAGTAACATGTGTTAAAAGCAATTTGCAACGCCAACCTAAAGCCCCGAAACAGTAATTTTCTTACTAGATCACATCAAATACAGAGTATGTTCGTTTTCTCTCTCTACAGCAAGGAGCTCATGTGAAATCCAGCAAATGGTGGTAGGCCTCAGTTTTCTGCCTCTAAAGAAGAGTTACCAGCTTTAGGAGGAAGACACAGGGTTTTTATTAACTTGTGTTCTGATTTGTTCAGCTGTTACAGTCATGAGCATTAAAAACACATTGACGAAGGCCCAAGCATGGTCCCCAACCTGCCTTTTAATTCATGACTTGCTTTTGTATGTTCAGATAAAACTGACTCTTGGGGTGTTGAGCAGGCAGAGCGGCAGTTAACTTAAGCACTGAGCTAGCAAAAATTCATGCACCTGCCAGACTCTGGACACTAGGAGCAGCCCAGCTGGAGTGATCAGTAGGACTACCGACACTGTACTTTTTTGTTGTTGGTTTTGTTTTGTTTTCTTCAGTGGAAAAATTGTTTTAAGAATTCCCACCCTCTTCCTACTGTCATTTCCACCTCCACATCACACTTCTCAGTTGTTTGTGAGGGTGTGTTTTAAATGAGATCAGCAAGGAACTCTGGCATCTGCGAGGATGTGTAACTATGCCCCTTTCATCACCTTCTTCAGAGGTAGTTTCCTTCCAGCCTACTCGCTTCCCTTTCTGTTGACAGTAAGGAGCATCTGGTAAGTCAGGCCAGCTTTCTGATCTGTCTGAAAACTAACCAAGGGAGTGTTTTTAAATTATATCGTTGAGCTGATTCAGTTACTGTTCGATGACGTGAATGCGAGTACAACCGTGCGAACGCTAGCACCAACACAACAAGGGAACGGCAGCCTCCCGCAGAGACAGTGGAGTTTGAGGTTGGCTTCAGCCAACTGCAGTATTGCACCGTTGGTGTGTAAAAACCTAAGCATAGCTTAAATGTTTGCAGGGAGGGTGAATAGATGGATTTTTGTTTATTGGAAGGTTGGAAATGAGTGCACTTTTGTATCAGGTTTAGAGCTATTACACAGTTACCGTCTGCTCTCTGTTCACAGAACATCGTAGAAGGCAAACGTTTTAGCTCTAACTTAACTTACAGGACAAAGGTGCCCTGGATGGGTTGAAATTTCGGGTTGGTTGACACCAAGCAACTCTTTAGAAGGATTTAATTCCAAAAAGAAAAGGCTAAAACACTGGATTAAATCCTGTTCTTTGAAAGGACTGAGAAATACTGCGAGACAATGAAACAGAGGAAGAAGAGAGTTTCTTTGTGATGCCCCTGCTAACGTACATGCGTGGGAGAGAAGGATTTATACAAGACTCGTTACCTTGCCGCAGAAAGATACCTTAGGTTGGTTTCACGTGGTTTGTTCTCAGTAAACCTAGTACTGACAGTTGTTTGTCAGCCTGGCTAGCTATGAGCATATTTTTAAAATTTATTTTTAGTCAAATGGAATTCCCTTGCCACCTGTGTTTTCTGCTTCTTGAAGACAAGCTCTTCTGGTGCCCTTTTCTAGCCTTCCTACACCTCAACAAATAAAAGCTCGGAGCCTGGGCAGCCAGTTCTTGAAGAACCTTAAATGTTAATTTTATTTAGGCTTAGCCCTTTTGAAATCACTTCAGTAACTGAAGTTCTCATAGATGAGCTCCGTCCGTATTCTGTGATGAGCTCTCACTCCTTTGTGTGCTGGATGAATTCTCAGATCACGGTGCAGGGAGAAGGTATACAATCCACTTTTCGCTTAACCCACTGCCAGCTAAGCGCAAGGTGGGTTTCATCTAACTCAGTATTACAACTTTCACCATCTTCCCTCTGAAACAGGAGTTTGACTGACAATGTATAATTAGCAGAATAAAATACCCGGTGTGCTATCTGGAACAAAGTGGTGCACACCTCCAGAACTCGCAGTGTCCAGAACAGCTTCAACTTAAGCATTGCCTCTGGAGAGCATGGCAGTATCTCCAGGCTGATCCGTTTACAGCTGAAGTCCCAAATCAAAGCAAGGAACAAGTTAGGATGATAGAGGTGTGTTGCTGGGTCACACAGGTGACCTAAGGGCTTGTCTCTTCACACAGCTATTTCTTACTCTTGATTTATTTATATGTAGATATCCTCATTTGGAGTAAACTGCTGTTTAGTTTAATCTGTAGTAAATTAAGCAGGGACAAGCCCACGTGAAATAAAGCCCTGAGAACGGTCTTGATGTCCCATGGATTTTGAAAATAATTAAATGTCTCTGTAGATTCTTTTTAAATGGAGCTTTGCAAGGGCAAGACTGACTACTGCTATTATCCTGGCTTTAAAACCCATTGTCCTCTATCTATTGCCTAACCCACCAGATTAAATGATCAGACTCGTTAACTGCCTGGAACAATCGACTTGAGCCTGATACTGAGTACAACAAAGAAACACGAGCTTTATTAGCCTTTCCACCTGTGATAGGTGTGAAGGTCGCGATGCAGATCCGAATAGCCTCTTTTCCACCGTGTTACATACCAAAGGTCGCATACTCCTTCCTTCCCACAGCAGGATCTCAGTAACAGAGTTAAGACTTTATCTACTAGTCCAAGTCCTGCGGTACCTGCAATTAGACCCACAAAAGGATTCAGGCCTCGAAATTTGCTACCGGGATCATCAAATCTGCTACTCTCGGGGGCAGCTGAAAACCAGAGGTGCACCGGTTCTTGGCAGTAAACTTTCCCGCAGTCTAAAAATTGCTGCTTCAGAGCACGCCCGCACAGATGTCCGCCTCCGCCACGCAGAGCAGGGTGACCCGAGCCTCGCAGACCCAGGCAGGATGCTCAGATGAAGGGTTTGTCCTCGTTTGCCGGGGCGGCGCAGACCTGCTGGGGTTCCTGGGGCAGGCCCTGCGTATCAGAAAAAGGAAGGGAGGCAGCTGCTGGTGCTTCCCTCGCCCTTATATTTAACAGCTTACTTGTCACAGCTCAGGAGTGCGCGCAGAGCTGCCGTCCTGCCCACCGCTGTTGCCCGAGGCGCTCTGGACACGT